>NC_059499.1:1011584-1056584 GCF_018139145.2 Gymnogyps californianus | reverse complement strand
TATATGTATAATATACATATTTTTTCCAGGGGTATCTGATAGCTCTGTATTTTGTTATGGAAGTTGAAAGAAAAAAAAAAAAGTATTTTACCTCAAATTAAAAAGTTAAATAAACCTTTTAAATAAGCATTTGTGCTGGTCGCTCGGTTCTTGGCGGGTTTTGCTCTGGGGCTGGGGCGCGGGTGGTGTCGCTTGACCGGCGTCTCTCCGAGTCTTTCCTAGAGCCGAGGCCGCCTCCGGATCCGCTGCGGATCGAGATGCTCTTGGCTCCGTTTTGGAGAGGAGCATCCCCGGTGAGCCCCGGCTCCGCTGCTGCCATCCCTGCTGCTCCCTGCTCCCATCCCAGCATCCGAAACCCTCCCGGGGGGGGTTTCCCAAAGGTAAAAATCCCCTGGCCCCGGGGAGATGCAGCGCTGCCGCTGGCACAGCCTCCGGTGATCCCCATTCCCGTGTCCCCGTCTCCTGGGGGGCATGATCTGCGAGGGGACCCCGGACAGACGGACGGACGGAGCTTTTCCGGAGGTTTGGGAAGACCTGAAGTGCTGCTGAGCGGGATGGGGGGGGATGCAGGGCTGGGACGGCCCCAGCTGCGCTCTTGTAAAGTCAGGTTTAAACTAAATTCAACTAAAACCGGCTTAAATCCCCACCCTGAGACCAGCGCGGCGTTCCCCTTCGGCCAGGCCTGCCGCCGACGGTGCCTTTTTTTTTTTATAGGATTTTTCCAGTGGGAAGGGGCCGGGGCGGTGCTGGCGTGGGGGACCCCGCTCGGGCCGGGAGGGCGGCTCGGGGCTTTGTTTTAATTTCCTTTTTATTTTATTTCTGAGCGCAGAAAGGGATCTGTGTCAGGAGGGGATTAGGGGATGGAGCTCTTCGCCCCGTGCTTACACCACGGGGCTCTGCTCCATGGCCATCGCCTTTCGAATCCTTTCTTATTACTCCTATTATTACTATTATTATTATTATTCTCTTGCAAACGGCGGCGGGAGGGCTGGGGCAGCAACACCGGGCACAGGGCGGCTCGAGCCCCCACCGCCGCCCCAGCACCCTCTTGTTCACGCCACGCTCTCGGAGGGACGGAGCTGCCCGGCGAGAGCTTTCCGCTCCCTTCCTCACACACACAATTAATCTTAATAAGAAGTATATTTAATTAAACACCCATTAATTCCAAGGACACACACGCTAGGGTCCTGACAGCCGGCTAATCCTCACGGCGGATTTTTTTTTTTTATTTATATATCAAGTAGGTGTGAATTCAAGACCCTGTTTTTGCCGTTGCCGGTGGCCGTGCCGAGCGCAACGGCTTTGGTTGGGTGATCCCGGGCCGATCTTAGGGGGGATTTGAGAGGTTTTTTTGGGCAAAACAGGTCCTGTTTGGAAGTTTGCAAAATGGTCACTGCAAAACCAACAACAACAATAAAAAATCCCGTTGCACAACGAGGTGCCGGAGCCGAAGGAATCGTCCCCCGCCCCGGGGATGCTGCTGGCCCCGGCGCAGGATCAGGCCCCTCCCGGGGAGAGAGGGGCCAGGAAAATAAGGGGGAAAAACTGCACTTTTGCAGATGCTTTTCCAGCTTCTTGATTAAAAAGGAAAAACTGCAAATGCTTTTCCAATTTCGTGATGAAGACGAGCCCCCTTCCAGCCCCGCTGAGGATTCCTCTGGAGCGGAACGCTGTCTGCTTTCCAGGGAAAAATAAGAGAGATTTGAGCCCAAACTGGAAAACCGAAGCTTAACCTTTAGAAATTTCCAGCAAAATCCAAGCGGGAATTTTCCAAAGCGGCCTCAGCAGCTCGTGCCGGGAGCCGATGGCAAAGCTGATTAAGAGCCTGCCCGTGCTCCGGAGCCAGGGCTGCGCTCCCAGCCAGGTGCTCCCCCTCTTTCCCAAACACCGGCACGGCCAAGAGCCGAGTTCAAAGCCTCGAGCTGGGGGAGCGATGCGGGGGCCGGGAAAGCCCCCCTCCCTCCCCATGCCGTGCCGTGCCGTTCCTCCTTCCACTGCTCGCTTTTCACTCCCCGAGCTGGAGCTGCGTTGGCCCCCGGGCTGGGGGGGGGATGCTGCAGCCTCGCGGGATGGAGGGGTTTTTTTTGGGGGGGGGGGGGCAGCCTGTGATTTGGGACTCCCCATCCTCATCCCAGCCCCAGGAGCGAGTCCTTGGGGGGAGGACGGGGCGGGGGGTGAAGCGGGACATGGGCTGCATCTCCCTCTGTGCCTCCTCTTCATCTCTCTCCCCCCCCCTTTACCCTCTTCCTCCTCGCCTGCCGGGCAGGGGGGGCTGCCGGTATTGATCGGTGCCGTTCCTCCGTGTCACCCGCATTGATCAGGTAATTGCTGTATCTCTTATTTGACCACCGTGTTATCGGCTCTCACTCCGGCTCCCGGCCGGCCCCGCGGTTCCCCAAGGGGGGCCAAAAAACCACGCCGGGGGTCGCGTGCCTTCATCTGTTCCTCCCGGCATCGGGCCTCATGTCCCCCAAGCGAAGCCCCCCCATGGTTACGCCAAGCCGATGGCATCCACCGTGACCTAACGGGAGCAGAGTCCGGCCTCCCCGCAGGAGCTGGTGGCCGGCTCCGGCCCCTCCGTCCATGCCCACGGCCGCGTTTCGCCTGCTCCGTCCTCAAACAGGTTTGGGCCGAGGTGATCCGCGCTTTGCTCCGCTGCTCCGTGTCCTCGCGGGGACGGCAGGACAGGCGTCCCCACCGCATCCATCGGCTCCCGGGTCCGATGTGCCGGCACGGTCGATGCCAGCAGCCGGAACCGCTGCTGGGTGCTGCGGCTCTGGCCCCGCGGGGCATCGATTGGAGCCCTGGAAAAGGAAAAACAGGTTTAAGGAACAACCCCGCAGGGTTTTCCCTTCTCCCAGGAGCCCCGGCGGGGCCTGGGGCAGGGCAAGGATGGGGGTCCCCTATCCCCAACTTGCTCCACGTCACCCCGAGACCACCGCTGTCCCCATCCTCTTGCTTGCAGGCGGCGAAGATGAAATGGGAACGGGGGGACGAGGCTCTGCACGCTGCCGTTACCGGGGGGGGAGCCGGACCGGCACAGCCAGCCAGCACCGCAGCATCACGCCACGGCCGAGCATCTCCCCGATGCCGGAGCATCATGCTACCGGGGTCACGGTAGGCTGGATAACGCGGCACAGGGAGGGGGAAATCTCTCCGGGACTTTCCAAAGCCTTTTCGGGGAGGGATTCCCGGCTCGGCGGAGTGGGGGGGATGCTCGTGTGCAGCTGGGCGCGTGGGAGGTTCCCCCCCACCCCGAGGGCAGCGAGCCTGCAGACCCACTGGGGATTTCCCCACGGCCTCTCCACCCCACGCTCACAAGTCCCCCGGGGTCTCTTCTTGGCATATATCCCCCCCCCCAACCAAACACCTCCAAATTTATCCCGGGGGTCTCTGCTCCCCGCGGGGATCTGGCCGGGAGCCCCCCCCGGGGTCGGTGGGAGCCTGCTGCTGTTGGAGCCACCCGAATTTGCAGGTGCCGTAAAACCCCAAAGCTCTTTCATCCAGTCCCGGCCTCCTCTTAATGGCAATTAAAACCACCTCCAGCCCCATTCCTGCCTGGGGTGCTGTTAATCCTCTCTTGGCACTCAAAAGGCACTCGAGAGGCAGAGAACGCGGCTCCCGCCCGGCCGGGAGGAGGGATGAGCCATGGCATCCCAGCTCTGCGAAGCCCCAGGGCCTGATCCTGCCCGGCACGTGGGCTTTGCACGATGTCGGCTCCAGGCAAAAAGGGGCCTGGAGGCGGCGGTGGTCTGGGGGGGGGGGGGGGGGGGGCTGGTGCCAGGGGCGGCGGGCGCTGGAGGGGGCCGGGGCACGCGAAAAGGTGAGCGAAATGGGTTTATTAGCAGGAGTCGGTCGGCGCGATTGCTATCGATCGGCAGCCGTCACCTTCTATGCCCGCTAATGGGACCTGAAGAGGCTTCGGGAATTGGAGCGGGGCGTGCGCACGTGCACCGGCCTCATCCTGCTCCCGGCACGGTCCCCCAGCACCCCTCGCCTGGCTCCTGCCTCCTTTCTCCCTTTTCCTTTCCTCCTCTTCCTCTTTTATCAATTTCTGCCGATTCTGCCTTCCCTCCTCTCTCCACATCTCCGGTTCACCGCGTCCTCTCGCTCTTCATCTCCCCCTCTCGCCCCATCCCTCATCCTCATCCTCAGATGAGCCCCCTCCGCTTCTCCCCTCCCTCCTCCTTCCCTTTTCATCCCATTTCTCCTTTTTTCTTTTATTTCCTCCCCTCGCTCCCCAGGTTCGGCCGCTCCCCTCCACCCTGACCCCTCGGTTCGGCCGCCGCCGTCCCTCGGCTCGGCTCCCCGCTCCCGATCCGCCTCTTGCTTTTCCCCTCTTCCCGCCTGACCCCGTCTCATTATTATTTTAATTTGCCAGGTCTCCTGGCAGGGTGGGGGGATTAACCCAGGAGAAATGACTTATCGATCCCGGCTCGCACTCCATCCCGGGGGAAGCGGGGATGTCTCGGTGGGTTATCCACAACGAGCCACCGAAGCTGGACCGGGAGCATCCCCCGGCTCTGTGCCGGTGCAAAGGGCAGGGGGAAGCTGCGCACGGGGTGCCGCGGGTGCCAGGATACGGTGGGACGCGGGTCTGGCACCACCACCGCTGCCTCCCCATCCCGCTCGCTCCCGGCGCGCTCCCGGCACGCTCTAGACATTCAAGTCTGAACAGATAGCGAGCTGCCCGGGCCTTTCCTCCCAATTATAAGGAGGGGAAAGCAAAGGAGCGGGAAGCCGCCCGGCGCTTTGGTAGGCAAAGCGCTCGGCGCCCGGGGCCCTGGCACCGGGCCGCCGCGGCTGACGGTGTCGCAATGGGTGGGCAGCCGCGAGCCGGCTACGCCCTGCGGGATTCGCAGCGAGCTCCTGGATCGGCAAGAAACGTTCGCCGGCTCCACCCGGCCTTCACGCTGCCAGGACGCGTCTGGCTGGCTCCGGCTGGGCTCGGGCCGCGGGCAGGAGCGTTGCCGGCAGAGCTGTGCCGGCTGGGAGCGGGCAAAGCTTGGCCTGAGTGCCAGGGAGGTGCCGTGGGCACCATGCTGCTGCCCACGGTGGGCACGTCCCGGTGAGCGTGGCCGTGCAGGGGATGGGGGGGGTGGTCATGCTTCCCGGCATGGCGTGCCATGGGCTTGCATCCCAGTGGGAGCCGGCCGGAGGGATGGGTGTCTGGTTGGGACGGGGAGGTCTCGGCACCGGCCAAGCTGTGCAGCGGTCAGGAGATGGATGCAGCACAGAGAGCTGGGAGATTTTTCACTCCAGCCCTGATGCCCGGGTACTTCGGACCCGGACAACTCAATTTTGCAGCATCCCTGTGATTCCCGACGGGATGAGCACCTACCCGGGACCCTCGGCAGCCGTCCCCATGCCCATCTCGCACGCCCCTTGCTCTCCCACACCATCCCCACCCCCGTCCATCAGTCACACCCCCCCCCCCCCGGCCTGTATTGCTTTCCATCGCGTTAGCCTCGCTTGATTTAACCAGCAAACAGCTCTGGAATTTAATTCCCCGGCACGGGGCAGAGCGGGGTGCACAGGGAGGGATGCTGCTCCCCACCGTCACCGTCGTTTCCCGGGATGGTGGAGCCGAGCGGGGCTTGTCCCGGCGGCAGATGCAGGGGGCATCCAGCTCTGTGTCCCAGCCCCTCCTCGCCCAGCCTTCCCCTTCGGATCCCGGCTTTTCCCCGTAGCCGAATCCCTCCCGGCTCGGACGTGACCCTGCGCTGCTGGAGGAGATAAAGTGAGGAGGGTCCCGTCACCTTCCCGGATCACAGGGATGGGCAGTGCAGGCAGGGACAGCCTGCTGACCCTTTTGGTTCCCTTGGGCTTCATGCGTGGCTCCGGGAGGGTTTTCCAGAGGCCTCCGGGCCTGGTGAAACCCCATCCTGGCCAAAACATCCCTGCCGGATCCCTCCTTCTCCGGCGGGACCTCGCTGGCGCTGCCAGCCAAGGTGCTCGGTGCCCCCGGCCCGTCTCCCGTAGGGAGGGGACCAGTGCACAGGGAACTGCATCCCCATCACCGGCATGGACCCGGTGTGAGGAAGAGGAGGAGGAGGAGGATGGCGACGGCAGCGGTCGGCAGCCCGCGGCCGGCGAGGGGTTAACGCAATCGTCTGTGCAGCCACGGCCGCTCTCCCGGGAGCCAGCGCAGCAGGACTGGGTTTTCATTTTAAGTGACCCTAACGTGGTGACACGCATCGGGCCGGGAGCGGCGGAGGCGAGGAGCGCGCGGGTGAGACGGACGCCGGGCGCCGGCGGGAGGTAGGAGACCCCCGAGCGATCCGGCGCGGATGCTTTGGGAGAGGCACCGCGAGCCCTTCCCTCGCAGGGACCCGGGGGTCCCAGCACCCCTTGGAGCCCCTCTCGCTCCCGGCATGGGTCGGATGCCCACCGCGACGGCACCGGAGAGGGCACGGGGCACTGCCGGTGCCCCCAACACCCCACTTCCCCCCACGGCTCCCACCCACGTGCTGGGATGTCCCTTTGCAGATGTTCGGGGCAGGACGTGGCTCTGCTCGGGGTCACCGTGCCGGCCTCGTGCTCCCGAGGCTGCTCAGTGCCTCCACCTCTGCCTGCAGGCAGGATTCACTGCAGGCAGGGTTCGGCGCAGGCAGGGAACAGGTCTCGTTTTCCGTTTTCACCAATTTCACCAAATCGTGGGTGAGGTTTCACCCTATTTGCTCGGGTTGGTGCCCCTGCGCCAGCCCCCCCCCCTTGCTGCCGGCTCCGAAGAGGATTTAGGCAGCGAGGGAAAACCCCAAAGAGCTTTGAGGATTAGGGCTGGGCTCCGGGGATGAAGCCGATGATATCCCAGCCCAAATCCCAGCCCCGCTCCTCGCGGTGGCCGTAAGACCTCCACGGTCGGGAGCTGGATCCAATGACTGCCTCTTCCCCGGCGCCCAGCATGGCCAGCCCTGGGATGGCCGAATCCAGCCCCAGGATGGCCAAATCCAGCCCGGGATGGCCGAATCCAGCCCCGGGATGGCCAAATCCAACCCGGGATGGCCGAATCCAGCCCCAGGATGGCTGAATCCAGCCTGGATGGCTGTATCCAGCCCTGGATGGCCAAATCCAACCCGGGATGGCCGAATCCAGCCCCAGGATGGCCGAATCCAGCCCCAGGATGGCTGAATCCAGCCTGGGATGGCTGTATCCAGCCCCTGGATGGCCGAATCCAACCCAGGATGGCCGAATCCAGCCCCAGGATGGCCGAATCCAGCCCCAGGATGGCTGAATCCAGCCCAGGATGGCTGTATCCAGCCCTGGATGGCCGTATCCAACCCGGGATGGCCGAATCCAGCCCCAGGATGGCCGAATCCAGCCCCAGATGGCCGAATCCAGCCTGGGATGGCTGTATCCAGCCCCTGGATGGCCAAATCCAACCTGGGATGGATATATCGAGTCCTGGGATGGGCTGTATCCAGCCCTGGGATACAGGAGGGGACCAAGCAGGGGACCAGCCCGGCCCCCCCAGGGACCCCCCTCAGTCCCTCACCTGGATGTTTCCAGGGCTGTGACTTTCCGATGTGACCTTCATCCCCTCGTCATCCTCCCCCCCCCCCCCAGCCCGGTTAGAGTTTCTGTTTGAAACCTTTTAAATCCCACAATCCCAGGAGACCGAAGGATGGGAATGAGCGGGGCCAGAGAGGGAAAGGCGAAACCACCGTGAGCATCGAAGGATGCTCCCAGCCCGGGATGGGGCTCTCCGCTGGGGTGTGGGTCGGACCCTGCGGCACAAGGGGGGGTCCCAACCCCGGGAAATGAGGGGGTGACATGCCACCGAGGGTGGCTGCAGTGATGCTCCTTCCCCATCCCTCTGCGGCAACCCCTCGCCCCTGCCCCGTACCTGGGATGAGCCCCAGGATCTGGGCCCCCCCCCCCCCCCCCCCCCCCCAAGCCCCACTGGGATCCGTCCGCGTCCTCCCCCCCGGCTCCTGGCTGTTCCGATGCTCCCTAATCCGCTTGTTTTAATAGCATTAAATGCTTTTAAACAAACAGGTCCTTCACCTCTGCCTGCCTGGGGTGCGATGCCAGGGGGGGCTGGCTAAGGAGATTGGAGCGGGATTTGGGAGAGATAAAGGAGCAGGAACCTGGCCAAATCCCAGCCCGGACAGCCAGTCCTGCGGGATCAGCCCCAAACGCTCCCCTCCACCCCTCCGTTGTCCCCCCCCTGTTCCCCCCCATCCTGGGGGCACCCAGGCGTCCTGGCTCCCTGCCCACCCCTGGAGCAGGGCACCGGGGACCCCCTGCCCCAATTTGGAGCCCCCCCCATCCCATCCCGCTCCATGTCTGCGGTCCCTGCTTGGCTTCTCTCCCCTTAATCCGCAGGGAACCCTCACCCGGAGACAGGGCACCCCAGGAAAACACTCCCGGGGCTCAACAGCCCCCATGGGGCTTACGGGGACCCCGGACCCCCACCCTGCACCAGAGATTTGAAAGAGGCGTTGAGGCCCTCACTAATGAGAGATGGAGAATAAACGAGGAGAGGAAAGCAAATTAGGAGAGGAAAAAACTGGGCACGAAGCTTTTCCATCGCCGCCCCGGCCCTCGGGGGGGTTCGCAGCCTCCTGCCCTTTGGATCTGCTGCTCTCGGAGCCCTGTTTGCCTTCCTGCTCCAATCCAAATATCCCAAATTGCCCCATTTGTATTTACCCGGCTGGGACGCGGGGCCGGGGAAGCGCCGCGGCCGCTCGGGCGACGGAGAGGAGGGAGCAGGGTGGGGGACGAAGCCGCCGTCACCCTGTCCCATCGCTCCCATCTCTTTTTTTTCCTGGTTTTTTTTGGCTGCATCTGGAATCACGCTCAGATAAAACGGGGCGGGGGGGGGAGCATGGGGGGCACCCACCTCCAGGCACCTGCAGCCCAAGGGGCATGAACCAGTCGGGGTTTTCGGCAGCGGCTCCACCGCCGCTACCAGGCAGGGACCCCCAAACCTCCCCCCTGCACCCCGACCCTCTGCTCCCCCCTCTCCTTCCCAGAGCCATTTCTTGCTCTCTCTCCTCCCTGCCGGGGTGTAAGCAGATTTACGCTTAACCCACCCTCTCCCTTTATATATCCGGGTGATGCTCCCTAAGACCCTCAGAGGGTTTCTCCTGCCCAGCAGCTCCCACCCAGGAAGACCCCCCCCCCCACCCGGGAAGACCCCCCTACCCGTGGCAGGGCTGCAGGTGAGTGGGGCAGTTGGGGGGCTGGGGTGCCCCCACCCCGGGACCCCACGGGAAGGGGTCGCGGCCGGCGATTTTTGGTTTCTCGGCGATGCCGAACCCCCTGCAAGCGAGGACACAACCGTCCCCGTGAGTTGCAGCGGCACGGCCTGCGCCAGCCACGTCGGGGAGGTCACGTACCACCGCAGCATCCTCCTCCGGTGCTGGGTGCATCCCCCCCGCCCCAGGTGCTGGGTGAATCCCTGGTGCTGGGTGCATGCCGGGTGCTGGGTGCATCCTGGGTGCTGGGTGCTCATCGTAGGGCTCCTCTGCTTTCTGCTCGCAGGCTGGAGGATGCAGTGTGGCTGCCTGTCCCGGGCGCTGCCCGTCCTGCCTGGCTCCTCCTGGGTATCAGGTGAGCACCCAGCAGAGCCGGGCAAAGCCTCGGGGAGGGAAGGGGTGAAGGGCCCACCCTCAGCCCCCCGCTTTCCTCCCTGCCTGCACCCAGGTTCGGTCCCTCTCTGCAGACCCACAGCCGCTCCGGGATGGGGCACGGATCTCATCGCCGTCCTCCCCGGAGCTAAAAAGCAGCTGCTTTGGGGGGGGAGCAGTGACCTTGGGGTGATGTCCCCCGGACCCCCAAATGCCCTAAGCGTGCCCGACTCGCTTCGCAGGGCTGGCCTTCCCCGACTGGGCGTACAAAGCTGAGTCCAGCCCCGGCTCCCGGCAGATCCAGTTATGGCATTTCATCCTGGAACTGCTGCAGAAGGAGGAGTTTCGCCATGTCATCGCCTGGCAGCAGGGCGAGTACGGGGAGTTTGTCATCAAGGATCCCGACGAAGTGGCCCGGCTGTGGGGCAGAAGAAAATGCAAACCCCAGATGAACTACGACAAGCTGAGCCGGGCGCTCAGGTGCCGCAGGGGACGGGGGGACGCGGGGAGGGGGGGCAGAGCCCTTATCTCTCCCAGGGGAACCCCACGGGGTGGCATCTGCCATCCCAGGGGGACCCCCTCGGCTCGCCCAGTTCCCAGCCCTCGGCGGGGGTGTCCGTCCGTCCGTCCGTCCACCCGTTAACGCCCCCGCCTCCCCCCAGGTACTACTACAACAAGCGCATCCTGCACAAGACCAAGGGCAAACGCTTCACCTACAAGTTCAACTTCAGCAAACTCATCTTCCTCAACTGCCCGCTGTGGGATGCCCGCTGCCCGTCCTCGCTGCCGGGCGCCGGCAGCCTTTGCCACCCCCCCGCTGTGCCCCCCGGCATGCCGAGCCAGCTAGGGGGTCCGGGGGACCCAGCCCAGCCGGGAACATCCCTGGGGACAAGCTGCCCTTCCCCGGCCCTGCCATGTCCCCTTGTGTCCTCCCAGTTGGTGCCGAGCGTGCTGCTGAGCCGGCGGGTGCTGGTGGAGCCGCTGGCCTGGCACTGGGGTCCCCGGCACCCCGACATGCTGGAGAAGAGGGCGGCCGCCGCCGGGACCCGTAAGTGTGGGGCCAGTGGGGCTGGTGGGCATGGCAAGTGCCAGCACCCAGCATGCTGCTGCCTGCACAGGCAGGGGATGCATCAGGGACAGGCAGGGGATGCATCGTGGACAGGCAGGGCTCGCTGCCTGCAGGCAGGGCAAGGGGCTGCAGGGTGGTGGAGAGCAGTGGGTGCCAGGGCTTTTGTGGGTGCAGGGTATGGTGAGGGGTCAGGGCCCTTGGTGCAGGCAGGAGGGCCCCAGCGCAGGCAGGCAGGCAGGGACGCGGCCGTTGCCGGTCCCACAGCAGCACCCAGTGGCTGTGGCTGGGAGAGAGGACGGGGCACCCACCCAAAGGGTGCCGAGGCCAAGGGAGAAGGGACCTGCCGGAGCATCCCGGGGTGCTGCCCGCACCACTTGGCATGACCCCGGCTCGGCCGTGCCGTAACGGTGCCGCTGCCGGCCACGCTCACGGCGCTCCCCGTCTCTTGCTGCCTGCAGGCCTCGGCTCCGCGTCCCCCCCATGCCTGGGGGGCTCCTGCTGCCATCTGGGGGTCCCGGAGGAGCTTCCTCGCCTGGCTGCCTTCCCCCCGCCGCTGCCGGCCCTGGCCCCCCCGGCA
This sequence comes from Gymnogyps californianus, assembly GCF_018139145.2. Lineage (NCBI taxonomy): Eukaryota > Metazoa > Chordata > Aves > Accipitriformes > Cathartidae > Gymnogyps > Gymnogyps californianus. Next base: position 1,045,363 of record NC_059499.1, on the reverse strand, counting down.
CCTGCCTGGGCCACCTTCCCTGGCCACCTCCTGGCCCCCCCCAGCCGCCCCCCGCCGCTGCTGCCCCCCCAGCCGGGGGTCCCCAGCCACGCGGGGCTCCCCACATCAGTGCTCCTGCACCCCGGTTTCTTGCCCAGAGCCTTCCCCAGGCTCCCGCTCGTGGCCGGGGGGCTGGTGCCAGAGCCCCCATCATCCCAGCCAGGGGAGGAAGGCAAGGAGGAGGAGGAAGAAGTGGAAGAGGAGGAGGAGGAAGGCCAGCGTGGTGCCACCGCTGCGCAGAGCTGCCCCGGGGTGAAGCTGGAGCTCGAGGGCAGGGGGACGGGAAAAAGTGGGGTGCTCCCAGTCAGCAGCTTCGCACCCCCCCAGTCCCCCAGCTGGTCCCTCCAGCCGCCCTAGGGTGGGCTGTGCATTGGCGGGGGGGGAGCAGCCATGACACCCCCTCGTCCCCCCATCTCACCCCCTGCAGCACCCCGTGACATGGCCGACAACCCCAGCGCAGCCCTCGGGGTCCGGCTGAGCCCCCCATGGGGTCTGGGGTGCCCCCGCGGCCCCCAGACTCAGCCCTTCGCCCCCGCATCGGCCGTCTGGTCCCTGCCTGCACGCAGCTGCCGGTCTCGCCCTGCCTGTACAAAGGGCAGGAACCAGCTCCCCCCCCAAATAAACCAGTTTGCAGAGAGGGATCTGGCTGTTCTCGCCCCAGGTGGCACCCCAAATCCAGTGGCACCCCAAAGCCACCGTCACCGCAGAGGGGAAGCTGCGTCCACGACCCCAAACCCCCCCAGGGGTGCGCAAAGGGGATTTCGGGGGACGGCAGCACAGGGGGATGCAGGCAGGACGGGCTGGCCCCCCAAAAAGCCGATTTGACCCCGGGGGGCAGTGGGAGACTGGGAGCCAGTGCGGGGTTCGGGATTTGGGGTACAGGGGGACGAGCCGGGCGGCTGCCACTCACTCCCAGGGATTCCCGGAAAACGGCTCATTTTCATTTTCACTTTTCCATGTTTTCCGCGCTGGGAAATCTGCGGGGGCAGGAGGAGGGGAAAGCGCCTCACTCTCCTTTTTGGGGACCCCCTCTGTCCTCCCCTCATGGCACAGGGCATCCACGGGGGCTCAAGGGGTAGTAAGGGTTTGGGGGGCTCCTCGCGGGGCACCCCTCGGTGGGGTGTCGGGGGGTGAGACCCCACATCCCCTCCGAAGCCTTGTGCCCCCCAAATCCCTGCTGCAGCTAAGGGCCCCCCCATACCCGGGGTGCAGGTGGGACCCCTATAACCGGGCTGTTTCTGTGGGTCCCCCCACAGCCGGGCTGTGACAGGGGGTCCCAGCAGACCCCGGCCACGCGCCAGTCCCCAGTGCCTGGCTGCAGGGGTTCCCCCCATACCTGCACTGTGTCTGTGGGTCCCCCCATACCTCGGTCTATAGGTCACCCCATATGTGGGTCCCTCCACACCCAGGTATCCCCATGAGTACCCCCACATGCAGAGGTCACTGTGGGTCCCCCCACATCCATGCTGTCCTCATGGTCCCCTGCACCCGGGTCTCCCCATGGGTCCCCCACACCCACGCTGTCCCCGTGAGTCCCCCACACCTGCGTGTCCCCGTGCGTCCCCTATACCCAAGTCTCCTTGTGGGTCCCCCCCATCCGTGCTGTCCCCGTGAGGCCCCCACACCTGTATCTCCCCGTGGGTCCCCTATACCCAAGACTCCTTGTGGGTCCCCCACACCTGCGTCTCCCCGTGGGTCCCCCACATCTGCATCTCCCCATAAGTTCCCCACACCCAGGTCTCCCCGTGGGGGTCCCCCCTATCCACGCTGTCCCCGTGGGTCCCCCACACCCGGGTCTCCCCGCGGGGGTCCCCCCTATCCACGCCGTCCCCGTGGGTCCCCCACACCCGGGTCTCCCCGTGGGGGTCCCCCCTATCCACGCTGTCCCCGTGGGTCCCCCACACCCGAGTCTCCCCGTGGGGGTCCCCGCGGGTCGTCCCCCCCCGCGTCTCCCCGCGTCCCCCCCAGTGCCCCACCGCCCTCCTCCCCCGCACGGCCCCCGCCGGCGCTGCCCCCTCGGCGGCGGCGGCGGGGGCCGGGCGAGCCCGGGGATTGGGAGCGGGCGTAGGCCTCTCCCTCGGCCCGGCCCCCAGCGCCGCCGGGCGGGTCGGGGGAGGGGGGGGGCCGCGCCGCCGCCGCCGCCGCCGCCGCCGAGCCGAGCCGGGTCGGGAATCAACGCCGGAGCGGGGGGTCGGGCCCCGCCGAGGCCGCCGAAGCCGCCGCCGGGCGCCGGGGATGGTGGCGGCCGGAGCGGGGCGGCGGCTCCCCGCGCCCTGACCGCCGAGGGGGCCGCGGGCGAGGCACCATGAGCGTGCGGCCTCCGCAGGCCCTCGACAGGTAGGTGGGGGGCCGGGGAGGGCCGGGGAGAGGGGGGGGGGGCCCGCAGCTCACCGCGGCCTCTGGGCGGCTGTCAGCCGGGGGAGCGGGGCCCGGGGCGGCGGGGAGACCCCCACTCCCCCCCCCCCAGCTCCCCCCGCAGCCGGAGGGTCCCTTCTGAAAAAGCAGCGTTTTGGGGTGAAACTCTGTGTTTTGGGGAACGCGGGCAGGGCAGGCCGCAGCCCCTCCGGCTCCGCGGGGGGGTGGTGGTGGTGGTGGGGGTGTCTCAGCCCTCCCTGGCCCCCCCGCCCCGTCCCTCCATCACCCTGGGATGGCCCGTCCCGTCCCGCCGCGATGCTCGGGCTACATTTACGGTGTCCGTGTCCCCCCCCCGCCAAAAAAAAAAACCCACCCCAAAACCAACCCGTGTCTGACCAGTGGGAAAATGTGGCCGAAATTAGAAATGGGGAAAATCCCGGGATCGCTCCTGCGCTGTTAAAATATCTTTCCCCAGGCGCAGCGGGAGCGTTTTGCCCCAAATAGCCTCAGTTTTAACCAGAATTTCTTCAGGTGGGCTTTTAGGGTCGGGGGGCGCACCCCTGGGGTGGATGGGGCATCTTATCCTCACCAGGGCTCAGTTCCTCGCAGGCAATTACGCTAATTAAACCCCAGCGGGATGTGTTTGCCTTCTGCCCTGGGAATGGCAGGGCAAGCGGCCGGTGAGGGTCCCGCTTGTCCCCCTCCCCATCTCTGGACAGCGTGGTCCCAGGTAGGCAGCGCTGCCTGCGTCTTCCCCGCTCTGTGCACGCGAAGATGGAGGTCCATGCACGTTTGGGAGCTGGAAACGGGCACCTCGCTCCTCAGCAGCCGGCTCAGACCCCTCTTCGCATCCGTGCCTGGGGTCCAAGCAGAATGGCGTGGCAGAGGGATACAAGCCGGGGGAATAAGCCTCCGAAAAACCCCATTTGCTTTTGGGGTGACTTGAGGGATGGAGGTGGATTGTGACTGCCCTGCCTCGGGGCGAGGAGCTTCCCTGTATCCCTGGCACGGCCGGGCTCGTGAGCTGGGACCCTCGGTCCAGCCACAGGGATGCGACAGTGTCTATTCCACGTGGATCTCGCCTATTCGTGACGCTGCCGTGGCTTTCTGCCGAAAAGAAGGTTTTCTTTTCGCTCCCCGTGCCCCAGAAGAAGCCGATTCAGGGTGTTAGGGGCGGCTGCGATGCCGCATCGGCTGGAGACATCCCTGGCCGACGGCGTTGAAGATGCTCGGTGCGGGCTCTCGGCACACGCCGCTGCGCCGAAAGGTGGTTTGGTGTGTTCGTTGGCAGGACAGGCAGCGTATTTCCACCTCTTTCGCCAACGAGCCCTTTGCGCGGCTTTCTCCTGGTTTGGGGGAAAGAGCGAGTGTGCGAGGCAGGGGCCGGGGTGGAGCACAAAACCACCCCGCCACGCTTTCCCTCTGTGTAACTCTTAATTAGCCAGAGAACCCGGCCACGAGACCAACGAGGAGGCTCTGCCTGTTCGCAGCCAGCCCCTCCGGAGCAGAAATTGAGGAGCTGCTGAATTTCACTCCCATCCCGAGCAGGGAAGCGGCAGGATCAGGTCCCGGCGGCGTGTCGGAGCGAGGACACGCCGTGTGAGCCTTGCTGCCCGACTTCCCCGCCTCGGGGAGCTGCAGGGCGTCATTACCGGGCTTAAGACTTCTCTCTGCTCTTTAAATAGCCGCGGTCTCCTCCGCTCTTTAAGGTCAGGCACCTGAAGTGCCCTGGCCGAGCCAGGAGTCACTCGTTGCTGGGTGGCACGGCTCTTCAGCAACAAAAATGACTTGCAAATGAGTTAATGTGAGGACTTTCCCCCCTAAAAACATGCCAGCAGCCCCTGCCCTCCTGCCACCGCCAAGCAAACAATGGCTTTGGGGTGGGCATAGGCCTTCGGCCCGCTGGTCCCTGCAGCCCATCGATGTCCAGGCAGCTCCCGCGGCAAGTAGGCAGGCTCCCGGGAGAGGCAGACCAGTGCATACCAGTATAGATCTTCCTCCTGTGGTGTTAGGAGATGCAGAAGGAGCCGTGCATCACCAGCGAGCACCGTCCGGCTGCGGGGACGTGACTTGTCCGTGGGTTTAGTCGCCGCTCTCTAACCTCTTGTATTGCCACGGTTTTAATCGTCGAAGGAGCCCATGGGGAGGCTGGAGGAAAGGATTTTGAGAGCGGCCGTTCCCGAGCTCCACTGGTGGAAAGAGGCGCGATCTTCCCCGCTGCGAGGTGCGCGGCTTTTATTTAGGAGGAAGGTTGGGGAGAAAACATCCCTTCGGGGTAGGTTATTCCGTATCTCGCTCGCTGCTACAGATCTCGCACCCCAAAAGCGCCGTCAGCGCCGGACAAACCAGATCTGCCAGTCTGTGTTTTCTAGGAGATGAGTGGCACCGTTAATGATTACACTGCCCGGCACGGGGAGAGCTTGGGAGTGATTTGGAGCTGCTCGCGGTCCTTGCCCGTCTCGCTGCACGCTCCGGCAGCATTCCCGGAAAAGCTAGGCCCCGCGCTGCGTGTGAACCGCATCTTCCTTGGTGGGGAATTCGGATCCCGGCTCCGTTTTCCCCGTCGGACTCCCTCCGCGCTCCCTCGCCGTGGTTTTCTTGCAGGCGAGGAGGGGAAGGATGGCACACACTTTTTAAAACGAAATGTTGTGGGAGGAAAGGGCTTTTGGTGTGCAGGATTGGTGCTGATCTGGCCTAACTTTGCTGGTAGCGGGTCATGATACTTAACATTTATGTAGCAGAGTGCGTGCGCAAAGTGCTTTGCAAACATTATCTAATTAAGATGTAAATACTTGCTCACCCCTTCCTCGCCTCCCGCCTTGGCTCCCGCAGCCCCTCCGTGCTCTTCCCCAGCTCTTGCTGGTCTCTGCCAGGCAGAGCGCTCCGGTCTCCGTCCCTTTTTGGGTCTAATCCTGCTCGGGAGCTCCCACAGCCGTCTCCGGGAGTGGAGCCGGGGTTGTTTAGGGTCTCCATTCCCCGGCTGCCCCCTTATAGAAGCTGCCAGGGCTGTTTCGGGAGAGAGCGGTGCAGGAGGACCCCGGCCCAGCGAGCTGGGCGGGCATCGTGACTGCAAAAGCCAACAAATTTTGCGTAACCGACTGGCTGCCCGAAATCACAGCTGTCCCCGTGCTCAGCCTCCGTTCCTCCCCATGGGGAATTGGCATTGCAAAAATTTGCAGCACACAGACAATTAGAAATGTGGGGAATGGAGTCTGCTGCGCCATTAAACAACCAGGGCTGCTGTGCTCGTCGTGTTAATTTCCCCCCCCCCCCCATTTAATTAAAAGTCTTCATTTAAACAAAGCTTTTGCAGAATCCCCTGTCTGCTGCAACAAAGTTGCTGGAGGAATCCGGGGATTTAAATTCAGTTTGCTGTGGCGCGTACGCGGGACTTTGCATCTGATTTGCAAAATGAAATTTGCTACCAGCTGCCTCCTGAGGGCTGAGGCTTTGCTTTGCTTTTCTCCCTTGGAAGAAAAAAAAAAAATAGAGAGAGAGAGAGAGAAGGAAAAAGCTTTGCTGCATAAACCCCAGATGGATCCGGGATGACTCCAGCCTCGTGGATTTGCGGGCGGACGGGCAGCAGCTGCAGGGTGGCTTGGCAGTCGCACGTAGCCTGCGTGCCACGGGGACGCGCCGGATCTCGGCCGGCCGGCCGCCGTGTTGCCGGCGGTGCTGCCCCGGCCCTGCCGAACCCCTGGGGTTGGCAGCGCGCTGACGGTCCCGGCTCTGCTGCCGGGAAGAAGGAGCTGGGTCACAGCCTGCAAATGCACCGGTGTTGGCACGGCGGGGATGGAGGCACCGGGCTCTTGATCCAACACCGGCCAAAAGTCCCCGGAGGGCTGCTCTCATCCCGCGCTTCACGCGGGCTCTGACGTGCTTTGCCGGCTGGGAGTCGGAAACCTGTTGTGCGCTCTTGTGTGGGAAAAGATGAGAAAAAAACCCCAGATCTCCTCGGGGACGGGGGGTGTCATCATAAGCTGCGTCTGCAGGCGGCCAAAAATGTCGAGAAATTATTTTTTTTCTCCCCCCTTTTATTTGCTCGCAACACCCTAGCAAGGTTTAAATCTGCCTCGCCGTGCAAACTTAGACGCAGATGCATAATTACAAGCTTCCCCGATGCGTCACCGTGCAGCGGTCGATGGGTCGGCTGCGGAGCAGGAGCAGCGGGCGGCTTTGAGCCTCAACCCCTCCGTCCCCAGCGGAGAAGCAGCGAGCATTCCCAGGGGATGCACACCCCGCTCCCAGCCTGGGGGGGGGGGGGGGATGCGGAGGGACGTCCCCGGGAGATGGGCATCCTCGGCACGGCCGGCTTTCCGCTGCAAGGCTGGAGCTGCTCCAGCGAGAGGAACGTCGGGGCTGGACGCAGCCGGGCCAACGCGTTTTCCCTCTGCCGTGCCGTGGGGAGGGGGAAGGGGAGGAAGCTGAATCATTTTTATTTTTTTTTTTTTTTTTTTTTAGCTGAAATTCCTTCCTTCCTTCCTGTCCCCAGAATACCAGTATGTGAAACCGTCTGCGGGGCTGTTGTCCGGGAGAGCGGCCGGCGGCAGGGTTTGGCACGGGAGATGTCGGGTAATCCTGGTGCTACCGGCAGCGCAGACCGTAGCGTCAGGCTGTGGTGGAAGCAGTGACTCAATTGCAAGAGGCATCCCACCAAGACACTGATTTCCCTTTTCAAGTTGTGGTTTTTTGTTGGTTTTTTTCCTTTTTTCCATATATATTTCTATTTTTTTTTGCAACTTTTCCTGCTGATGGGCCGACGCTGGCCCTACCTGCCTCCCCGCTCGCTTCAAAAGGCAGCGGATTTTCCAGGCATGCCGGTGCGGGCTCCGGCTGTTTGCAAAACGTTTTCTCTTCCTGGGAGTTGGGATCACAGGGAGCAGCCGTTTGGAGACCTGGGAGGGAAAAAAAAAAAATAAAGCTCCCGGTCTCGGAGAGAGCATTTTGCAAAGCTCCGGCTGGAGGCTGACCCTCTTTGAGGATTTGATCCTGTTCCTCTCTTAATCTTTTAATTGTGATGTTTGCTCTGCGTGGGCTCCGGAGGTGGCAGCGCCTGTGCCGGGCTTTGCTCTTCAGCCTGCGTGATGATTTTATTTTCCTCTTTGTTTTTCCTGTTTTTTCCCTGGCTGTGCCCACCTCCGCCTGGCTGGCTGCCTCTCGCCGGGATGCCTGGCGTGCCCTGCCCTCGCTCCCCGCCGTGCTGCCCTCTCCCATCCTGCCCCCGTTGCAGGCAGGCTAGGCAGAGCATCTTGCTCCCGTCGTGTGTTCATGAAAAGCAAATAGCCGTGATTTAACTGAAAGTAGCCAAAATCGGGGAAAATAACCTCAGAGCAGAAACCTCGGAGGGTGGCACATAGGTCGGAGACTGGCACCGGCGCTGGGACTGGGCGAGTCAAGGGCGGTTGCGGGATTCGGGCATCGTGCAAGGGCTCTGGAGTTAGAGTTTTTAGGAAAACCGGAGGGCTGGGCTTTCAGGGCACCGAAAGGAGCTTCCCCGGCTGGAAACAGGCACCAGGGTCAGGTCTCCGTCGAGCTGGCAGCGTTTGGTTTAAAATGGCATGTTTTGGCTCTCTGTAAGTCAATTAGGAAGGAGCTTATGCAAAGCCGAATTAAACTACTCTTTTAGACGGCAATAAGCCAGCCCTGGCCCGGCTCCTTCGAGCGGAATGGAAATGGGCTCCTGCCACGGGTGTGGGGTTGGCATCTCCCTGTGTGGTACTGGTGTCGGACTGGTGGCTCCTGGCCGGGCTGTGGGGCTCAGCCGCCCGTGGTCATGGCACTGTCGGGTACAGGGGAGCTTCCCCTAACGAAGAGGCTTAACGACTGTTCCGTTGTGCAGCAGAGCCTTAAGTCCTGGCATCTGGGGCGATGCGGAAAGAGGAGCCGATCCTTCCTTGGCCTGGATAAGCAGCAGGTCTGACCTGCCCCGAGCACCCTCCGCCTGGCTGCCGGGTAATCCCGCGGGGTTAATCCTGCACCTACCTCTTCGACCGACAACGGTGCTGGTCCCCATCTTGGATTGCCTCTGAAACGGGGGGGACCAGTGCCACCCCTGCCCCCAGCTCCTGGGGAAGCCGTTGGGGATGCTTCGGCCGTGTCCCCGCTTCCGCAGCCCCCATCCTGGGCTGTGACCGTGCTCAGGCTCCTTCGCGCCGAGGTCCTGGTTTATCCCTCGCTTTGGCGAGCGAGGGTTGTAATCGAGTAAATTAAAGGCTGTGGCATAACAGTTGCACGGGTCGGGTCTGGATTAAGATTGCCTGGGCAACCTTAAATGAGGTGTTCCCTAATATTCGTCTCCCTGGAGCAGGGAAGGAGCCAGGGAGCTGTTGCACCTCGGGAACCGGCTACAGCAGCGGGGCTGTTGGATTTATGCCGCTGTGGGCTCCGACTTTGCATCCTCCTGGGGTGGTTTTGCAGTGAACCCTCTTGCTCGGCCCCCACAAAGGGCTGAGAAGTCTCTCCCAGCTTCGTGGTCCTGCAACGTTCGCTGCGGACGTTATTTTAGGCAGCTGGGGGCTTGCCAGGGGGGATGCTTGCCCAGGAGACACCCCCCTGTGCTTCCCCCAGCCTGCCTCCAGGCAGCCCCCCTGCCCAAAGGACGATGCCGGGGGCAATGCCAGGGGGTGATGCTGGGGGGGGGCGATGCCAAGGATCGACACCTCCCCATCCCCGTCATCCAGAGGAAGGCGCGAAACCGGGAGGAGGATTTGCACCGGCGAAGGCAAATCTTGCCCCGACCCCGGCGGGTGCTGCGAGGCCGTGCCGGGCGCAGGGAGGTGTTTTTGGGTCCTGCCACCCTCCCCGAGGGGTGTAAGCGTGCTGTCGCTGTGCCGTGTGTCACACCTCTGCCTCTTGATCCCTTCGTCTCCTCTTTCCCCCTCCCTGTCCCCGCACCGCTGTCCTCCGGGTGTCCCTCGTGCCACCTCTCACCGCCACCACCCCTGTCTCTGTCCTCCCCGGCAGCCAACCTGGCAGCAAGAGGCAGCCTCACCTGCCCAGGTAAGCGGGGTCAGGGACGGGGCTGCTTGTGCTCTCATCCTGCACCCTCGCTTCAGCGCAGCCTTCGGGATGTAAGGCAGAGACCGGCTGCTCTTCCCACCAGGAGCACCTTCATTTTCTCACTCTTCCTGTTGCTTTCTGAGCCCCGTTGCTTTCTGACCCCTCCGGCCCTACCCCGATGGGGGAGAGCTGTGGCTGGTTTGGTTGGGAGGAGGAGAGACAGGACAGCGGAGCCGGGCTTTCGTCCCTGGGATGGTGTGGGATCATGGAGGGGCACAGGGAAGGGGAGGCAGCGCTCCAGGGCCCTCATTTTGTGGATGGAGCCGGGTTTGGAGGCAGAGTCAGGCCTCCGAGGAGGGGTAAAGGCTGAGGGCTGCTCCGGCATGCTATTCCCTCTGGCTGCAGCTCATGGGTCTCCTGCCCACACACTGAGCCTGCCGGTACCGTCTTGTTCAAGCAGCGTTCGCAGGGATGGCTGCCCAGCCTTGACTTCTCCAGTCAAGAATAAACACCAGGGCTAAAAAAAGCCGTGCAGACGAGCCCCCATTCCTATCGCAGTCCTTCCAGCATGGCAGCGAGGGGATGTGCTGTGCCCTTCGATGCACAGAAAGCCCCAGCCCATGCGCCCATCCAGCATCCAAAGCCTTGCTGCAGGACTTAGCAAGGCTCAGCGAGAGGGCAGGACCGTAAAGTAACTGTCCGTTGTCTGTCTGTCTTTCTCTCACCCGTCCTTCGCTGCTTCATGTCTCTCCTTCCATCAGTCCCATTGCAGCCTGGTAAAGACCCGCTGCCCAGCTCCGTCCTGTCTGCGCTGCATGATGCATCTCTCCCCTCGCCGGCCGCCTTCGCTGCTCTCCCCAAGCCCTGCTCGCCCTGGGCAGCCCCCGCCGCTCCTCCCTGCCGGCAAACATGAGACCTCGGGTCCTGGCCCCGAGCGGGGTCTCTTCTGGGGCTGTCCCCACAGCCCTGTGGTGGTGGTGAAGGGAGAGGAACCTTTTCCCAAGGCAGTCTGGGGACAGGCAACTGGAGGGACGGGCAGCACTCGCCCATGCTACCTGCCGTTGCCTTCCACCTCCGTGCATTTGTTTTTCCCGAGCCCGAGAAGGAGCCATGGCTGGAGGATGGCTCCATCCAGCCGTCCCCGGTGCCAGCTGTGGCCGGAGGATGGCTTTGTCCCTCTTCCCAGCCATAGCCGGAGGATGGCTCCGTCCAGCCGTCCCCCTCCCTGACCTCTCCACCTCCTCCGCAGGTTAAGCAGCCTGTCTTCCCTGGGTGATTCGTCTTCAGAGCGGAGGTCTCCCGGGCATCGCCGCCAGCCCTCCGACTCCTCCGAAACCACAGGTAGGTTTTCCTGCCCCCTCCTCTGCTTCTTTTGCACTTGAGGACTGCATTTAGCACCCTGTCCACACAGGGAGCTTGGTGGCACATCCCTCAGTCCTCACAGCACCCTTGGGGACAGGGCTCCTGTGCCCTTCGCAGCACCCAAAGTCACCCAGCCGAGGCTGCACGTGCCTGGGAAGGGCAGGACCCTTCCTCGGCTGCCAGCGACGCAGCCCAGCGGGGCCAGGGATGATGCTCCCGCTGCCCGCAGACAGGGGCTCTTCCCACCCTGCCCGTGCTCGCCGGGGCACCCTGTTTTCAGGAGAATGGGTCCCAGCAGGGACATCGCGCCAGGGGTTCGTAGGGTGAGGACGAATTAGCCGTGCCCTTGGGGTCTGGCAGCAGGTGACTGACTCTGGGGGATCTGCACCCGGCTCTGGCTCGGGAGAGCCGGCAGGAGCCGCAGCCCCTGAAACCAAGAGCGGCCGGGGGGTCCCCACAAGCCAAGCCTACACCCCAGGCTCGGAGCCTCACTGATTCTCCCTCCTCTCCCTCCCCAGGTCTGGTCCAGCGGTGCGTCATCATCCAGAAGGACCAGCATGGCTTCGGCTTCACCGTCAGTGGGGACCGTGTCGTCCTGGTGCAGTCGGTGCGGCCAGGTGAGAGGGGCCAGCGCTGGCAGCAGGCAGGGTGAGGGCAGGGGAGGCAGGAGATGCCTCGGGGCTCCCCTCACCCGCTCAAAGCCACATCCCTTGTGAGAAAACATGGGAAGAAGGGGTTTTCCTTCCTAAGCGTTGCCGGGTTGGGGTCTCGCTACAGCATCGGCCAGGATGGGCAGGACAGGATTGCTGGGGAGAAGGAAGGCGGTTTTGGGGGAAGCGTTTTGGGGAAGCTCCCCGAAACCACCGCGCTCTCCCCGCTCCTTGTCCAACCCCAGGGAGCTGCTGATGGTGGGTGGGTGGGGAATTCCCTTTTGTAGCCCTGGGTAAACACAGATTCAGCAGCTCGCTGCTCTTGGCGCTGTGCTGCAGGAGACGCTGCCGGTTTTGCTGTATAATGACTTTGCGGGGTGGCAGGGCTTGGAGCAGCAATTTAAATAGACAATGAGCTGCTTATTTTACAGCGGATGTTCCCACCTCCTCCCCCTTCCCCCCCTCTAGCCCGAAAGCCAGGAAAAATGAGAATATAGGAAAGGGAAAACGCTGCGAGTTTCAAGGGCAGGTTAGCGCTGGAGTGCTTCTCTCCTGCAACTGGAGCTGCATGGGGAGCCCCCCACATCGGCCCCCTCACCCCGAGGCTGGCTGGGGGGACAGGGCCGGGGTCCCCAGGTGCAGGACAGCCCAGAGTCCTGTCCCCCCTCTCCCCGCTCACTTCGTTTGCCAATAACGAGACTGTTAAAGCCGAAAGAATCCGAACAATCCAGTATACTTTCCACTCTCGGAGCTCGCTGCCGTTTCTCAGGCCCTTGGCTTGGAGTTGAACCTCATGGAAACATTTTCCTCTTGGTTTTGGCTTTAGGAAAAGCGGATTTTTCATGTATTCCAACCTCGGCAGCTTTGTTAAAGAGCAGGCAGGAGGAGAGGAGGCAGAGCAGTGCTGCTCTTCCTGGGCCCCGCTCCTGCCTTTGGATCCAGGCACGTGGTGGCTCTCTAGATGTGTTGGAGCCAGCCCGGATGGTGGGATAACAGATTGGGGCCCCCTCTTCCATCCCAAGACGGATGGAAAAGGCTGGGGTCTGGCTGGGTGAGCAGAGGAGGGCTTGTCTGGATGAGCTGTGAGCTGAATGTGTGCTGGGTGTTGTGCGTAAAGCACCCAAAGCTTGGTCACTAGCCTTGTCCCATGGGAAATATGTGCCTGGTGGTCCCCGTGTCCCCACCGTGGCAGGACGCATGGCACAGAATGTGCCAGGACGATCTGGGACAGGCGGGAGTGGAGCCCCTGGCTCCGTCTCCTGCCCCTTCGTCCCTCCTGATGCCTGTCTCTCCTCCCTGTGTCACAGGGGGGCGGCGATGAGAGCCGGGGTGCAGGAGGGGGACCGGATAGTCAAGGTGAGCATCCCCGGCTGTCGTCCCCGCTGCTTCTCCACGTGGGGCCGTGCGCCCCGCTCCCCCCCGCCAGCCTCTCTGACCCCCTCTCTCCTCTCCCAGGTGAACGGCACGATGGTGACCAACAGCTCTCACCTCGAAGTGGTGAAGTTAATCAAGTGTGAGTATTGCCAGGGAGTTGTGGCAGCTCCTTCTCACCCCGGGTGACCGGCAGCCCCACCGGCCGGCTGCTCTGTCCGGCCGCCCTGCTCCATCGTGCCCGGGCTGCTGCGGGTGAAACAGGAGGAGGCAGCGCGGGTGTGCAGGAGCACTTTTCCATCGGGCAATTGGTGAAATTGGTGGCAGCCGGCCCCCACCTCCTGCACCCGCGAGGTGATGCTCTGCCCCGTAGCAGGGCCCTAAAAAGACAAATCAGTGTTTACAGCCTTGGTCACGAGCCTTGCAGCGCGGAGAGGGGCACCTCGTTCCTCCCCAGCCTGGGAGGCCACAGGATCCCACCCAAGGGCAGGTCTTGATTCTTGGGAAAAGATGGGAAAACCTGTCTCAGTCCTTCCAGTGGGTGTTTGCAGGGTGGGCCAGGGTAGCACACGCCACGGCAGAGGTGGCCTCGCTGCTGACCGGGACAGGGACGTGCCCACCCCGATGCTGTGATGCCCATCGGATGTTTTAGGTCGAGAGAGTGAATAATGAGAGTCTTACTCACCCTCCCTTTCCCACTCCCGAATTTTTCCAGCCGGTGCCTACGTCGCTCTGACCCTCCTGGGCTCTCCTCCTCCCTCGGTTGGGCTCTCCAGTTCTCAGCAAGACGTGAGCACGGCGGGGGCTCCCCGCGTCACCCCCGCCTGTCCCCCACCGCCTCCCCCACCGCCGCTCCCTCCGCCGCAGCGCATCACCGACCCCAAGCCCCTGCAGGTAGCAAACTGGCTCCCACCCAGCCGTCCACCGTGCCGCCCTGCTCTTGTCCCCCTGCCGCCCGGCACAGTGGGCGGGAGGAAGGCAAAGCTCAGCCCGTCTCTTTGCATCCATCCGAAATTGCAGGACCCCGAAGTCCAGAAGCACGCGACGCAGATTCTCCGGAACATGCTGCGGCAGGAGGAGGCAGAATTACAGGTATGGCGGCGGCACGGCTCTTTTCTTCTGCGGAGCTGCAGCGGAGCAGCCCTCGGTGCCGCTGCGGTGCTGTCCTGGCTTCCCAGCCCTTGCAGCACACGGTGACCCGCGCGTGCTTCAGCCCATCGTCCCACCGAACCCGCTCAGCCCCATTTCCTCGTGAGCAGTGGGATGAGGCTTACGGGGTTGGGGCCGGTGTGAGCGTCCGCTCTCGTCTCTCCGCTCAGCGCTTCTACGAGGCGTACAGTCGAAACCCTGCCACCGCGGTGGAGGAGCAGATCGAGGGAGCGCGCCGGCGGGTCAGCCAGCTACAGCTCAAAATCCTCCAGGAGACTGGTGGCTCCATGGTACGTGAAATTAGTGGGGTTACCCCCGGTTCAGGGGTCCTGCCATCCTCCCGGCTCCCTCTGAAGCCTGGGGAGACCCTTCCAAGGCGGTGGGCACAGCAGCAGAGACATCCCTGGTTTCCAAAACCTGCTGCGGTGGGAGCCGCTGCGGCTGGCCCATCCCTGGCCCCACGCCTGGGTGTCCCCACATGCCGGGGAATATCCCACCGGTCCAACACACCTCCTCGCGTTGCAGGATTCGGGGCGGCTGTGCAGCGACTCCGGCTTGGCCGGTTTCAGGGTGACGGAAGGTGAGTTGTGCTGGTGACTTGGACCGTCCCCGCGTCCTCGTCTCCTGAACACGCGGGTCAGTCTCTCCTCTCCTCTCAGGACGCCTCTCCCTGGACTCGCAGGACGGTGACAGCGGGTTGGAGTCCGGGACGGAGCGGTTCCCCTCCGTGAGCGAGGTGAGAGCGGGGTTAGTGCGGCCATGGGGAGCCCACCCCAGCTTCTGCTGGGCCCTGGGAGTGGGGAGGAAAGCCCAGATGGATGGGTCTGTGCCTCCTTAGGAGTCGAGGACCTGCCGTTGCAATCGCAATTATTTGTTTGCCATCTGAAGAAGCTGAATTTCTTGTAATGCGGTCTTGGCTCTGAATTTCTCGGGCTTGTAATGCTTAGCCTGGCATGACTGCCCCAAAATGAAGGGTACCCCCAAGTTTCTGGCTTGTGGTCCTAAAGTTTTTCTGGTGGCCCTAGAGGGTTTATGTGGTTTCCAAGTTCCCTGGGCCTGCCTCCCATTATGGTCTCTGACCTGGAAACTGCTCTCGAGATGGCCCCGAGTGCTTCTGCCGAGCGGGTGAGCGGCGGCGTCAGCCCCCGGCGTGGAGCCTGGCCGTCCCCACGCCCCGCGTCCCCTGACACCTGCGCTGCCATCCCAAGCAGATCTCCCTGAACCGCAACTCCATCCTCTCCGACCACGGCCTGGACAGCCCGCGAACCTCCCCGGTTATCACCGCCCGCCTCTTCCAGCACCATCGCCGGCAGGGCTCCGACACCCCCTTCACCCCCTCTGCTGAGCAGGTGAGCTGGGGACGGGTGGAGGGGTCCCGCTGCACGAACAGGGCGTCTGATGGGTGCTCGACCCGATCGGATGTGGTCCGAGCTTCCCTCGGGAGCTGGCAGGGTGGGATGCTGCAGGGAGGGCGAAGGCGTCCCCCCAAAGCCGGGCGCCTCGCTCCGAACTCTGTCCCCTCTCCCTGGCAGGGGTTGGACCGGACAGGACGACCCCTCATCATCGGGCCAGAGGAGGATTATGACCCAGGATATTTCAATAACGAGGTAACGGTGTCCAAAGTATTCTTGGGTTTTGTCCCCTTCTCCTTAGGGGACAGGGCTGTCCCCCTCCCACACGGGTCCCTTTGTGGGCCCCCATGCCCTGGCGCCTGGTGGCATTTAAAAATCCTCCCAGGGGACATCCAGGGACGGGCTGGTCCGGGGGAGGCGAGTGACCGGCTGGGGTGAGGAAAGGGGGGTGGGAGCTGGAGATTTACCCTGGTGCTGAGCTGTGGGATGGGCCTGATCCGGAGGAGTTAATTCCTTTCCTTCCTAACTCGTTCTTTCTCCTCCGATCCCTTCTCTGCGCAGTGCGACTCCCTCTTCCAGGACCTGGGCAAGCTGAAATCCCGGCCGGCACATCTGGGGGTCTTCTTGCGTTACATCTTCTCCCAAGCAGATCCCAGCCCCCTGGTAAGGGACCCGCCGGTGTCACCGGCACAGGCACCAAGCAGGGCGGGGCGGGGGGGATGATACAGACGGGGCGACATATTTGGCACCATCCCCTTCTCCTCCGGCTGAGCGCAGGGCGACGCTGGTTTGCTGAACCCATCTGCGTTGCCCTTTTGCAGGAGGCTGCCTGAGGTTAAGGCAGCTGCCTGCGCTCCGGCTGCCTGCTGCAGGCAGCTGCCAGCCAGTGGTTCCCACAGCTGTGTGTGCACGTGAGAGGGAAACACAGCGTAGGGTTACACTTCCTCCCCTTCCTCCCAGGCGTGGCACGGAGGGGTGCTGCCCTCCCCAGACCCCAGCGATCGTTTCCTGTTCCATGGCCGTACGGGCGCCGCTGTACCGAGCCTTTCCCCTTCCCGCTTCTAAACCTTCCTTCTCCTTCGCTGCCCACCTCCGCTCTCTCCTTTTTGCAGCTCTTCTACTTATGCGCCGACGTTTGCCAGCAGACGACCGCCAAGGATTCCCGGGTCTTGGGGAAGGACATCTGGAACATCTTCTTGGACAGGAACGCGGTAAGGGCAGGACTCGGCTGTGAGCCTGCACGGAAGTCCTCGTCCCTGCAGGGGATCAGCTGGAAAGCCAGCGTTAGGTGTCATGTTCCTTGCATGGGGATAACTTTTTTAATGGTGTTTTTGCCACTGACATTGCTTTGTTGCCGCTGGTTCCTCCGCATCGGTGTAAGCAGTTGCGTAAGGAACGTACCCACGCGTTGCACAACTGCGGCTTGCCCCGGTGCCTGCAAGCTCAGCGCAGGCAGGAGAGGAGGGTTCTGGCAGCGAGGACGGGGCTCCAGGCGCTCCCGTTAGTGCTGCTGGGGCCCAGTGCCCCCTCGGAGGGAGCGGGGTCCCATTGCACTGCTCCGGAGAGGGTCGTGTGTTGGGTGCTGGGCGCTTGGTGTGTGAGATCCCCAGCTCTCGCCTCTCTGGCTGCAGAAATTGCCGCGGGGCGATGGTGCAGGAGCGCAGGGCACCCTTTCCACGCTGGTTTGAGCGTGGCTCTGGCCTGTGCACCTTATCCCCAGCTCCTTCCAGCCCTGCTCGCTGCACGGGGAAAGTGAACCGGTGCTGAGCCACTCTTCTGTTCTGCCTTTCCTCCCCAGCCTCTCCGAGTGAAAGTGTCTGAGCAGCTCCTGGCTGAGATCGGTGAGTGAGGGGTTCCCAGGTCGTGTGCCACGGCCCAGGGCCTGCCGCAGCACCCGCGGTCTGCACGGCCGGCGTCGCCGGCACCTTCGCCCTGAGCAAGGGCTGTTCATTAGGACGCCAAAGCAGGATCCCAAAGGACTTCTGCAGGACTCTGCCTGTTGCCCTCTTAGAGAGGATGTGCCGAGGTTTGGGACTGGGGCTCCTGAGCTCTTCCCCAGCTCGGTCCTGGTGGTCCTGGGGGTCTTTTTTACAGGCAGATGTCTCAGCCTGGGTGTGCAAAATGTGGGACAGGTTGTCCCAGCCTGGAAACCAGCTAGCAAAGGGGCTGCGCTCTGGCAGGGGGAGGCCAGCAGAGAGGCTCTGTGGTCTCCCTGCCTGCCCTGCTCTGCCCAAGGGCCTGAAGCTGCCAGAAGATCCCTTGCGCCCTTCCTTGCATGCTGAGCATGGCTGGTGACACCAATTCTCCTCTCCCGTCCCCAGAGACTCGCCTGCGGAATGGAGACGATGTCCGAGCTGCCCTCTTTGAAGCTCAGGAGATGGTGATGCCCGAGATACAGGAGCAGATCCAGGACTACAGGTAACGCAGCTGCCCGGGTGCCCTGCAGAACTCGACGGGCTCCTGCCCGTGCTGCTGGCTGCACGGGGTTTGTCTCGGCGGCGGGTGGCTGGTGCCCGGGCTCACGGCCCTGACCTTTTGTCCTCCGCAGAACAAAGCGCACGATGGGCCTGGGGAGTCTGTACGGGGAGAACGACCTCTTGGACCTGGACGGGGACCCCCAGAAGGAGCGGCAAGTGGCCGAGAAGCAGCTGGCCCAGCTGGGCGACATACTGTGAGTGCTGGGCTACCGCGGAGGCTCCCTGCCCTGCGTGTGGGGGAGCGCCTCTCTGCCTGGATTTGGGGCAAGGATGTGGGGAAGGGGATCGGACGCAGGCTTAGCTCTGCTCCTTGATCCTGCTTGATCCACACGTGTTTGCCGTTGGAGGTGGGAAGGAGAGCTTGGAGCAGGCGCTGGGTGCGGTGAGGGGCAGAGGGGGCACGGTGGGATGGAGGGCTCGGTGCTGCGAGCACCCTGCCGGGGGGGCTGAGTAGAGGAGCCTGTTCCAAACAAGCTCTTTGATCCCTCCCCATCTCTCTCTCCAGGTCAAAATATGAAGAGGACAGGAGGTGAGTGGCCCCGGGGCACAGCGGGAGCGCGTCCAGATGCGGCTGCCTTACAGTTGTTAGCTGAGGAGGCAAAAGGAGAGGAGTCGCAGGAGCATCCCCTTCCCGTGCTGGCCTCCGGCACCCTCTCCCCATGCCAGGCATATCCCCGTGGGCTCTCGGGCTGGCCCTGGGGAAGGGTGAACACTTACCTCGGGGTCCTGGTGCACCGGGTGCGGCCCCCTGCCAGCCCCTGCCACCCCAGCTCGCCCTCTTGCACTGCTTCTTGCCTTTCCTCCCTTCTCACTCGCCCTGCGTCCCCACCCGGGCATCCTCTCCTGCCTGGGGAGGGATGGACGGACCCTCTCTCCCCCCAAGAACCCCATGGGATGTCCCGGTCTCCCCCATAGTCTCCCCTGGCCTGCGGTGCCCTGTCCTGGTGTCGGATCTCCAGCCTCACGCTCTCCTCTCTTCCAGCTCCCCCATGGCCTTTGCCCTCAGCACGTATATGAACCACACAGGCATCCGCAGCCGGGAGCCCCGGGTGGCCGGCACCAGCGAGAAGGCCCAGTCCCTCCCGGACAGGGACAAGTGGCTGCCCTTCTTCCCCAAGACGAAGAAGGTGGGTGGCTTGCTGGCAGCCGCTTCTCTGCCCTGGGGCCAGGCTCTTGCTGCTGGATCTTTTGAGGCAACCCGGGGAGGGGTTCTCCAGGGATCCCCATCTCCTCTCATGCCTTGGAGAGCCGCTTGGCGCCAGGGCAGAGCCAGATCCTGGCCCCGTCCCTTCCCCGATGGCTCACGCCGCAGCGTTCAGCCAGCGCGGTGAAAGTTGGGGACACCCTCGGGGCCCACGTGGTGACGTGCTTTTTTATCAGTACTCCTCTCGGGTGTCCCAACAGAGCAGCAGCACGAAGAAGGACAAGGATGCCATGGAAGACAAGAAGCGCAACCCCATCCTCAAGTACATCGGGAAGCCCAAAATCTCCTCCCAGAGCAGTGAGTATCGGGGCCTTCTGGGGTGCTGTACCCACCAGCCTCCCTGCTCCCTGGAGGAGATCTGCAGCCGTTTGCGTGCCCGGGGCCGTCGGGGTGGCCTTTGGCACCCATGGGACTCCCGTTCACCCGGTAGCAGGCACTTCGCGTCAGCCACCCTCTGCTCTCCTCCAGCCTCTCATTGGAAACCTGTTGTCTCAACCATCCGTGCTCCCACGTGGCTTTGAGGGGAGTGGGAAGGGAGCAGAGCCAAGCTCTCCCCCCAAATTTATCTTATGTACCCCATCCTGCAGGCTTACAGGCTGCTTGCTGTGTCTTAAAAGTGCCACAGCTCCTGGGGGGGCTGAGGTGGTGGAGAGCGAGTGTGTGCACGTATGTGTGTGTGTGTGTACACGTGTGTGTACGTGTGTGTGTGCCTGTGTTCCTCTTCTCCCCTTCTGCTTTGAGTTCTCATGCCGTTAGCTCACACGTTCCCTCTTTGCCTCCTTCGTTGCTGAAATGCAGGATTGATTTGACATCTCATTTTTGTTTTTCCTTTCAGCATTTCATGTCCCTTTGTCCCCTGTTGAAGGTAAAAGGCCTCTTTTTTTTGCCATTCACCTCATGTGCTTAGCTTTATTTTGTCCCCCCAAGCTACCCCAGCGTTGTTGCACCGGGTGTTGGGGTGGGCTCGGACGGGTGCCGTGGGGTCCGGGAGGAGGGCTGCCCGCGGCAGCCGGCTGTTCCCATCCAGTGCGCGGGCATCCCGGGCGCCTGCTCGGCACATCTCCCCGAGGAAACCAGCAGCCGGCCTCGGGGAAGCCCCCTCGGTGAGCGGTTGCGGTGCCGCTGGCACCTTCGCCTCCGCAGCCCGAGCTGGACGGTGCTCTGCCGAGGCTGCGGTGCCCTGGGGTGGGCGGCAGCACCGGCATCTCCTACCCAGCCGCGCACAGCCCGGTCTCACTGGAGTTGCTTCCTTGCTTTTGCCCCAGCAGTCAAACCCGGTAATGTGAGGAACATCATCCAGCACTTTGAGAACAACCAGCATTACGAGAGCCAGGAGCCCGGCACCCAGCGTCTCTCCACCGGCAGCTTCCCTGAGGACCTGCTGGAGTCGGACGGGTAGGGCAGGGGGATGCGGGGGGGGGCAGGCCATGCTTTCGGGGGTCCCACGGCAGTTTTTGGCGGGTTTGCGTGTGCAGGGACATCCCTGCTTGTCCCACCAGGCTCAGCCTGTTCTTTGGCTTTGTCTCCCTCCTGCAGTTCCCGCACCGAGGTCAAGCTGGGCCGCTCGGAGAGCTTGAAAGGCCGGGAGGAGATGAAGAAATCCCGGAAAGCAGAAAACGTGCCTCGATCCCGTAGCGATGTGGACATGGATGCCGCAGCCGAGGCCACGAGACTTCACCAGTCGGCATCATCTTCCGCTTCCAGCCTGTCCACAAGGTGGGAGACGCCGTCCAAGCCCCGGGAAGGGAGGACCTGGCTTCTCCTGGGCATGTTGGTCTTCAAAGGGGAGCTGGGATGGCCGAGGGTCTGAAAGCTGAACCCCTTGGGCTGAGACGCTGTCTCTTGGGAAAGCTTTTGCTAAGCCTGTGGGTCAAGGTCAAGCCCCAGCCACGCAGAGCAGGGTGGTCCCGGCCCCACAGCACCCAGCTGCCTGCAGAGCCTCCTGGCCGACGTTTGCCAGGGGAAAACAGAGAGAACTGGGCTTTAATTCCCATTTGTGCCCCAAACCCCTCTTGCAGCCAGTAGCGCCGATCCCACGTCTGGAGGGGCTTATGGAAACGCTGCCGGGTGCTGCCCCGCGGGGTGCGGCACCGGGAGGAGAGGGGCCAGGATGTCAGGACACGAGGGTGACTCTCCCATCCCTCCCCAGGTCGCTGGAAAATCCCACCCCCCCGTACACGCCGAAGATGGGACGCAGGTGAGTGGCCCAGCCTCGGTCTCTGCCGTCTCTACCGCGCCGCCCCGAGCCGGCCGGGGTCCCTGGGGCCGGTTTTCCTTCAGAGCAGGAGGGTCACTGTAGGGGTGTGCCGGGGCTGTCCCCCCGCTTTGGGGGTCAGAGGGGCTCCATCTGTGCCTTCCTAGCTTTGCCCTCCCCGTAAGTGAGCCTTGACAGAGCACAAGGGGAGGCGATGCCCAGGGCTGCCCCCGGGAGGGAGTCCCCTGTTAGTTCTCCATCCTCCTGGGGCGAGGGGGCACCTCTGTTCCCTTGTGTCTCACGCAGGAGCTTAAAGGACCTATATAGATGTCTGCTGGGGGACCTAGTCTTTTAGCTCAAGAGTCAGAGGCTTGTACTTCTTGTGCTGAAGGCCCCGGGTTCAAGCCGAAATAGGGCCCAGGTAGATATTGGCTGTACTGGGAGCGCTGTGGGGTGGGCTGGCTGGATGCGGGTGGCTGCAGAGTACTCCCACCGCCACCTTTCACCCTCCCAGGAGCATCGAGTCGCCCAACCTGGGTTTCGGCGTGGACCCCTTCCTGCCTCATCTCCTGGAGGATGAGCAAGGCCAGCTCTCCGACCTGGAGCCTGAGCTGGACTCCCAGAACTGGCAGCACACGGTCAGCCGGGAGCTGGTGGCCAACCTGCCGCAGAAGGAGATCGACCGGCAAGAGGTGATCAACGGTAAGGAGCATGGGGTATCCCAGGGATGCGAGGGACCCCCCCCCGGCAGCGCACCCCAGCACCGCGGGGCTCCCCTGGGCACTTCTCCACCCCTGTGCCTTTCGCACAGAGCTCTTTGCCACCGAAGGGTCTCACCTCCGCATCCTCCGAGTCCTCGACCTCCTCTTTTACCAGCGGATGAAGAAGGAGAGCCTGCTGTCCCGGGAAGAGCTGGCGCTCCTCTTCCCCAACCTCCCTGACCTGATAGAAATCCACAGTAAGCCTCTTCCCGCTCGGATCCTGCTCTCCCCTGGAAATACCCCCCTGCAGTGGGAGCCGAGGGTTGCCCACGTGGCCCACGGCTGCCCAAGGCTCCTGTGTGGTCACCCACCATTTGGACCAGCCCTACTGATGGCATCGTACCATCTCGCTGCTCTGGCCTCTCCTTTCCCTCTCCTGGGAGCGATCCAGAGCCTGTTTTTTCCGGGCTCTGCCAATGCCCGTGTCTGGGACGCCTGCTCTGTACCCAGCCCTTGGCACAGCACGCTTTGGGTGTCACGCTCCTTGACACGCTGTGTCCGTGAAGGCAGCGATGGAAGCCCCTCCTGCCTGCACCCGTGCTGGAGAGCCGGCAGGGCCCCTCTCGGGCAGGCAGCTCAGTGGGTGCTTACACCAACAAGTGGTGGGTGGCCCCGGCGCCCCGTTCACGTGAGTCCTGTCTGTCTCTCACATCCTCATTCAGATTCTCTCTCCGAATCCATGAAGAAGCTCCGGGAAGAAGGACCAATCATCAAAGAAATTGGGGATCTCATGCTGTCTCGGGTAAGGGTGGTAGAGCCCCCAGGGACATCTTCTTGTCCCCCAGTGTGGAGGAGGTGACATCTTTAGGGGGAGGTAGAGGTGACCCCACTGTCACACCGTCCTCTGGCCATGGCTGCGCTCGGAGGAGACAAGCTTGGGGAGACTCGGGGCTCAAGGCCCAGCCTGGGGGGGTGCCTGAGCCCAGTTCTCCCCTGTACCCCCCCCAGTTCGACGGCCTGGCCAAAGAGGAAATCCAGCAGGTCGCTGCTGACTTCTGCTCTTACCAATCCATCGCCCTAGAGCTGATCAAAACCAAGCAGCGCAAGGAGACCCGTTTCCAGATCTTCATGCAGGTTTGTCCCTCTCCCGGGCCGTTCCTCACCCCAGTGCTCCCCTGGCTTCCCCCGATCCCAACCTCGGGGCTTTTGTCCTCTTCCCTCCGCCCTAGGAAGCAGAAAGCAATCCGCAGTGCCGGCGCCTGCAGCTCAAGGACTTGATCATCTCCGAAATGCAGCGCCTGACCAAGTACCCGCTGCTGCTGGAGAACATCATCAAGCACACCGAGGGTAGGGGCTGGGGGAGCACCGGGGGCTTGTCCCCAGGGTCGCTCGGCTGCCTGCTCCCATCTCCAGCACGTCCTTCGGCTGGCAGGAGGCGTTCGCTTTCTGCCGTGGGGCTCCTGCTTCTCTCTTGCCGTCCAGAGCAAAATCCCAGGGCGGTGGGGAGGACGTGCTGCCTTTCCAGCAGAAAGAGCCAAGCCAGGGGGGGTCCTGGGGGTGGGAAAATCTCCCTCTCATCAGCGGGGAGCTTTGGGCCGGTGGCGTTTTGTGCCCGGGATGCGGCTGGGAGCCTGTCGCAGTGGGACGGGGACAGCCCCATCTCCTCTGGGTGCTGCTGCCCGCTGACCCGCTCTCATCCCTGCCATCCCAGTGGGCACCTCGGAGCACGACAAGCTGTGCCGAGCCCGGGACCAGTGCCGGGACATCCTCAAGTATGTGAACGAAGCGGTGAAGCGAGCAGAGAACCGGCACCGGCTGGAAGGCTACCAGAAACGCCTGGATGCCACCTCACTGGAGAGGACCAGCAACCCACTGGCTGCCGAGTTCAAGGTAGCCCCCAGCTCCCGGGCAGCGGCGGGGGGGCCGGCGGGGGGTCTGCCCGGCCCCGACCCATGCTCACCGCCGCCCTCGGCTTCCCGCAGAGCCTGGACCTCACCTCCCGGCGCATGATCCACGAAGGGCCGCTCACCTGGCGCATCAGCAAGGACAAGACCGTGGGTACGGACCTTCCCCACTGCCCGGTACTGGGAGTGCTGGGACACCTCTCCCTGCTTCCTCAGCGTCCCCCAGGACATGGGCATTTTACCCCCAGCCCCAGCAGCGTTGCAGGGGCCACCTTAGCCCCCCCTGTGCCGCATCCGCCGGGCCATCGTCCCTCCTGGCTGCAAGGAGGGAGGTTCCACCTGGTTTGTGAGCGCATCCCTGGCTGAGCCTCCGCTCTCCGTCTCCTCTCCCACCCCAGACCTGCACGTGCTGCTCCTCGAAGACCTCTTGGTGCTGCTGCAGAAGCAGGATGAGAAACTGGTGCTCAAGTGCCACAGCAAGACAGCGCTGGGCTCTTCGGACAACAAGCAGACCTTCAGCCCCGTCCTCAAGCTCAACTCCGTGCTCATCCGCTCCGTGGCCACAGGTAGGGAGAAAGGCCGGGGAGAAGCTGCGGGCACTGGCAGCGAGGACCGCGTGTCCTCCGGCCATGTCCCACTGCAGCCGTGCTGGTGACAGCCGTGCCAGTGGGTCGGGTTAAAGCCCTCGCCACGCGCTGACCTTCCTCATCACTCTTGGTCACCCCGCGCAGATAAACGAGCCCTCTTCATCATCTGCACGTCGGAGTTGGGACCCCAGATCTATGAGCTGGTGGCACTGACGTCCTCCGAGAAAAACACGTAAGGCTTGGCGGGACGGGTCCTGGCAGCGATGGGCAGTGCCTGCCCAGGGTGGGGGCTTCTTGGGGGGCAGCAGCCCCCCCCGGGGACCTGATGAGGGGCTCTCGGCCGGGCAGGTGGATGGAGTTGCTGGAGGAGGCGGTGCAGAGTGCCACAAGGAATGCCACCTTCCCCCCGAAGCGCCGGACGCCGGAGCCCACCCGCGCGGCACCCTCCGGGTGAGCAGCCTGGCCCTTGCTTGGGAGCCGAGGCCCTAGCCCAGTCCTGTGCTGGTGGGCACTGGGGGACGAGGCCAGCAGGCTGCTGGTCTCTCAGGAGGGCGGTTGGGATGGGGACAGGGGTCCTCCCTGGTCACTGGGGAGCTGGGGGGGGGGGGGGGGCTGCCAGGGTGCCTGGCACCTTGTGTGGGGGCTTCGGCAGCGCCCGCCCTGGGGTCGGTGCTGCCCCCCAGCCCCTGGCTCCTGCCTCGTGCCCAACACCCCTTCCCCATCCTCGCAGCCTGGTGTTACAGGACCCCGATGTCTCCCCCATCCTGTCCCGAGGTGCCAGCTCTGGAGCAGAGGCAGAGGCAGAGGATTGCTCCTCAGGTGAGCTCCCCCGGCCCTGCCTGCTGCCTGCACCCTGCCTGTCTTTCAGGAACGGGACATGGGTCTGAGCTCTTCCCCTTCTCCCCGCAGCAGACGACAATCCCACCGTGCTCCTGGGCAGGGAGAAACCCCCGGCGCTGCTGGAGGAGCCGGTGAGCAGCGAGGTGGAGGAAGGGGAGGAAGAGCTGCCCGCAGCCCCCCTGCCCGCGGGGGCCAACGTGGAGGAGGCTGACCCCCTCCCAACCGAGCGGCCGGGGCCCCCCACGCGCCTGCCGCTCCCGGGGCCTGGCGGCACAGAGGGGGTGGCCGAGGCGGCGCTGGAGGATGGTGAGTGCCATGGGGAGCTCCGGCGGGGAGGCCCCCTCCGCGATGCCAGCCTCTTCCCGGGGGAGCTGAAGCCTAAAACCACCTCTTCCCCCCATCTCCTCCCCTCCACGCCCCATCCCAGTGGAGAACCTGCGGCTCCTGATCCTACGGAGGCTCCTGCCGTGTCGGGATGCGGAGCCCGAGGACGACGTGACGCCCACGCCGTCGGTCATCGGGGGTGCCGGCCAGGCGTGGGACTCAGTGCTCTCCAGCCAGGATTCGGCCTCCCAGGAGGTGCTGGCAGAGCCCCCGAGCGCCGCCGAGGACACGAAGCCCCGGTCGAGCCGGGAGGAGACGGATGAGACGGGTCCGGCTGCCGAGGAGCCGAGCAGCTACAAAGTCGTCCGAAAAGGTAGAGGGGCGACGGTGAGGGTCCTCGGCCAGGCAGGGTGGGGGGCAGGCGCCGGGGACCCCTCTCCTCTCCCTGACCTGCCCCTCGCTGGGATTTGGGGTCTCGCTCCTTGCTTGCCTGCACAAGCTCTGCTGGGTTGGAGCTGGGCGCTTGTACGGGGGGGCCGAGGGGTGCGGGTGAACCCCTCCCTCTCTCCTGTGTGCACCCCAGGGGTGTGGGGGCTCTGATGGGTGCTGGTGATGGGGTGCTGATGGATGCCGGTATTGAGGTGCTAGTGGTGGGATGCTGATTGGTGATGGGTGCTGATGGATGCCGGTATTGGGGTGCTGGTGGTGGGGTGCTGATGGATGCCGGTATTAGGGTGCTGGTGATGGGTGCTGATGGATGCTGGTATTGGGGTGCTGGTGGCGGGGTGCTGATGGATGCTGGTATTGGGGTGCTGGTGGCGGGGTGCTGATGGATGCTGGTATTGGGGTGCTGGTGGCGGGGTGCTGATGGATGCTGTATTGGGTGCTGGTGCAGGATGCTGTTGGGTGCCGGTGATGGGTGCCGGTGGCGGGGCCTGCTCACCCCTTCCCTCTCCCTCCCCCTCTCTTTTCGGGGTGCACAGCCCAGGCGGAGGGTGCTCAGGAGGCCACGCCCTCGCCAGGCAGCAGCCAATCAGAAACTGAGCTGCAGGAAGGAGGCGGAGCTAATGTAGATGGTAAAGAGCCCCCCCCCATCCCCTCCCCAGACCCGGCGGGGTGTCCCCACGTCCCCAGGGTCCCCAGGCGGGCCAGGTCCCCATCTCCCTGCCAAGGGGATGCCCTCATGTCCCTTGAGGGGAGCTGTGTCCTCTAAGGGGACATGTGTCCCTGCCGGGGGGGGACGGTGTCACTTGGGAAGACCTGTCCCTGGAATCAGGGGTGCGGGGGGGGACAACACGGTGTCCCTGAGGACTGTCCCCATGGCTGAGGACACCCAGTGCCACTACAGCCCCGGCTCCGGGACCCAGAGCGAGCTGGAAACGGGGCTGTGGCCGGATCCTGCCGCAAAGGGGCACAACCCGCTGCCCCCTGCCTGGGGGGGCAGGATCTTGGGGAGCAAACCAACCCCCCCCCCCCCCGTGGGGGCCACCAACACCCACCCGAGCAGGTCCCTGCCACACTAACGCTGCTCATCCCCTCTTCAGGCAACTACTTCTACGTCAGCATGCCCGCAGGACCCCCCCAGCCCCCAGTCCTGGACCCTGCGCCACCCCCCAGCCCCCCGCGGGGCTCCCTGCAGGAGGCACCCACCCGTCCCAGCCCCGCCGAGGGGTTCCCGGACCCCCCAGCTCCCCTCCGCGACGTGGACCTCATCTTCCGCACCATCGAGCAGCTAACGCTGAAGCTCAACAGGCTGAAAGTGAGCGCCCCCCAAATTGGGGAAAGCCAGGAGTGGGGGTCCCGTCACGGTGTGATGGAGGGCGGGGGGGGGGGGGGGTGACGTGGACCTCGACCCCAAACCTGCGCCCACCCTTCTGACCTGGCACCCTTTCTCCCTGACACCCTCCAGGCTGTTGAAACAGCCCACCGGGAACTCCTGCGGTCCCTGGGGCGCAGCTCCTCGGCCGACGCCACCCCCTTGGGGGGCTCAGCCCCAGAGATGGACGGGTGGTCCCAGCGGCCCCCCAGTCCCGACGGTGACAGCCCCTTGTCCCGCGCCCTCCGGAGCCTGCAGGGCCCTGCCACCAACGCCCCAGGTAAGACCCACAGCCATGCGGTGCTCGCCCTCCCCGCCGTCCCCTCGCCCCCCCCGTCCCCCTCACCCCCCCTTCTCCCCATCTTTTCCAGGCTCTAGAGCCCCCCTTGCCGAGGACCCCGCTCGTGCCGCCGGCCTTTAGCCGCAGTGGGGATGGGGGGGGGGGAATCTCCCCCCCACACTCCCAGCATCACTCGAAGCCGGGGAGCTGCCTGCCAGCCCCCCGCCCCATGCCGGCAGCCGCAGGAGCCTCCCAGTCTGGAAGAGGGGGGGGCTTTGGCTGGAAGGAGGGAGCACAATCCGGCGGGGCCGGCAGCCGAGCCCCCCCCCCCCCCCCTTTCACCCCCTCGCATGGCAGCCCCGGCTCGGCCCCCCCCACGCCCCCCCCGGCCGCGAGAGCTGGATCTAGTCTGTATAAATGCACTTTGTTCTGTTCCTCTCCGTGCTGCGGCCCCCTCCCCGCTCCCCGCTGCCTATAAATATGTACGTACGTGCACCCCCCCCCCCAACTCCTGTAAATAACCACCGCCGGCCCCCCCCAGCCTGCCCGGCCGGCAGCCAGGGATGGGGGGGGACACACACACACACAGCAAGGACGCCCCAAGCACCGGGCTCTCCTCCCCGGCTGCCGCCGGTGACAATCGGTGACCCAAGGGGGTGGCCGGGGAGCCGGGGCGCGTCCCACCTCCGCTCCCCCCCCCATCCCTTCTCCCCCTCCCAGGTGTCGCGGCGAGGCCAGCGCTGGGGTGTCTGATATATATATATATTATATATAATAGAGCCAAGACTGACCGGTTGCTGTTCGATGCTGTATCATCTGGTTTATTTTTTTCCTTTCCATGGTAAAGGTTTTGATTTCTATCTATTTTTTTTTTTGGGGGGGGAAGAAAAGGCAAGAAGCGAGCTCTCCTTCGCCCACGGCCGGCCGGGCGGCTCCTCGGGGGCCGGTTAGGCGCCCAATTCCTGCGCCTCCTCTTGGCCCTGGGCTTTGGGGAGGGGGTCTTGCGGCGGCAGCAGCTCCTGGAGCCGTGCGAAGGCCGGGCTGGTGGGAAGGATGCGGTTTTTCTGCGGGGAAGCGGGGCATCAGGCCTTTTCCCCCCGGCGCTGCCGGCCCCACGGCGATGCCAGCCCCCCGGTGATGCCGGCCCCGCCGCCCACCCAGCTCACCTCCAGGGAGAGGCACAGCAGCCCCTGCTGCCCCGGCACCTTCGGTTTCTTCTCCTGCTGCTGCCCTTCCAGTGCCGCCAGGAAAGCGCCGAGGCCCCGCTCGGTGACGCGGTTGTCTGTGGAGGGAAAAGGGGGTCCGGGACAAGCGGTGGGGGGCCGGTGGGGACGAGACGACGAGACACCCACCCACCCACCCACCCACCCACCCTCACTCACAGCTCAGGTTGAGGTTGAGGAGCGCCCGGTTTCCCGGCAGGACGACGCTGCCCTGGTGCTGCCTGGCCTCCTCCAGCAGCGGATGTGGCGGCTCGGCCGGATCCGGCACCTGGACACAGAAGGGACCCTGAGGGAGTGTGGGACCCCGGAGTCAGGCACCCCCTCCCCAGCCCCGTCCCCCTGGCGTCCCCCACCTCCGGGCTCGGCTTCTCCTGGCCGCTCGGTTTCACATCTCTGCCGCGGGTGGCTCTCAGCTCCGGCGCTGCCGGGAGGGGAGAGCAAGGAGGGAGCTGAGCCGGGCACAGCCTCCCTGTGCCCCCCCCCTCAGCCCATCGGACCCTCACTCACGCTTCTTGGGGTGCCTGGCCTCCTCCTTCCGCAGCGGCTCCTGCAATGGACGGGGCAGCGGCTTGCGGACCCCCTGCCTCCCCCCCCCCACACCCCGTGCACTACAAAACTGGAAGGGTGGGGAAACTGAGGCACGCCCAGGGCACCACCTGCCCCAAAGCCAGGGGAGCCTGGAGATACCTGGCAGCTGCCTGCGGGCTTCCCCCTGCCCGCCCCGCTCCCCGCACCAGCCACCCGCCTCCTCACCTTCTTCTTGGCGGGGGTTTTGCCGTGCTTGGCCGGGGGCAGCTTGTCGGGGGCCGCGGTGCCGCGCAGGCTGAAGGGATGCTCGCTCTGGCCCTCGGTCTCTTTTGGGGTCTGGGGGAGAGGGGTGCTCAGGGTGCTGGCAGCCCCCCGGGAGGCTCCGACCTTTCCCGGAGGTGGGGAGGGGGCAGGAGAGGGGTGTCTTACCATGCGGGACCGTCCCAGCGCCTCCACCAAGAGCAGCCGCCTCCGCTCCACCACTTCGGCGTGCGTCAGCGCAAACGGCCCCAGGACCTGGCAGGCAGCGGGGCTGGCATCGCGGCAGGGTCCGGCCCAAGCCGTGTGCCCCACTCCCGGGGAGATGGGGGGGCACCCACCTCGGCCAGCCTGATGGCCCCCGCATCGCCGATGTCGTTGTTCGCCAGGGATAGGGAGAGCAGGGAGCGGTTCAAGCGCAAGCCCTGGAGGACCAAGGGATGGGATGGGTGCTAGGGTGCTGGGCACCCAGCTCAGCCCCACGCCCTCCCCTGCCCGCAGCAGGCAGCCCTCCCGCTGCCCACCTTGGCGATGTAGCCGGCTCCCAGATCCGAGATGCGGTTGAAGCTGAGGACGAGCGAGACCAGGCTGCGGTTGGAGGAGCTCAGGGTGGACAGGCTCTGCCCGATGAGCCGGGCGGCCGCGTCCCCGATGCTGTTGTTGCGCAGCGAGAGGTGGGCCAGCCTGCGGGACGGGCAGCGGAGGCCTGGGCTTTGCTGCCTGCACTGAGGGGGCCTCGCAGCAGGCAGGGGCTGCCCATGGCTGGCAAAACATCGGGGGTCCCGTGGGGGGCTCGGCCGAGCAGGGCAGAGGGATGAAGGCGGCTCGATCCGGCTCCCGACTCACGTGCTGTCGCTCCCCATCAGTGTGTGGAAGGCGGGCTCGGGCAAGGGGTTCCCCTCCAGGCTGAGCGTCCTGCGGAGGAACCCCCCCCAACCCCGGCCGGCATCATTAACGATCCTCCCTGGCACCCCCATTCCTTAATTAGCGATAACGAGGGAGCACCCCTCGACCGGCCGCGTACCGCAGGCGGGGGCAGCGTGCCAGCAGCGCCGCCAGCGCCGGGAGCAGCCGCTCCGTCAGCCCGACTTTCCAGAGGCTGCGGGAGGACAAAGCGGCATCAGGACCCGCTGCCGGGGAGGTGACACGCTGGTGTCTTGGGGTGGGGAGCTGCCTGCAACCCCCTTCCCTGCCTGCACTCACTGCACTGCCTGCAGGCCGGCCAAGGCAGGCAGGCACTGGCTCAGGACCCCCAGCATGTCCTCCTCGATCTTCCAGCCTGCCGGAGACAGGGAGATCAAGGCCGTGTGATGGGATGGGGTGGAGGGGGGAAGAGCCCCCCAAATGTGGCCTCTCCCCTCCCGAGAGCACGGGCATGGCTCAGGGGGGGATCCCACAGGCTCAATTCCTGGGGCTCCTTGTCCCGGGGTGCCAGGAGGGGCCCTGGGGCTCCCCAGGACCCACCTCGCAGGAAGACGGCGCGGGCGCTCCGGGGGTCCTCGTGCTCCCTCTCCACCTGGATGCAGGGCTGGAAGTAGCTGTACTTGTGCTGGATGCGGGCGAGGACCTCTGCCAGCGTCGGCTCAGCGGGCTCCTCTGCGGGACGGGGACCAGGGGGGGTCGGGAGGGGGGGGTTGCTGCCAGCAGCCCTGCGCTCCCCCGGGAGGGACCCCACAAACACACGGCTCTTCCGCCCCGCACCCCGATGTCCCCCGGCCCCGCTCACCATCCGCAGGGAAGCTCGGGGAGGGCCGGAGGGTGACTTTGGGGACGCTGGCGATGCCAACCCGGGCACAGAGCTCGGGAAAGTCCTGCTCCAGGAGGCCGGTGCACTGGTACTCCTCTGCAGGCAGGGCAGGCAGGAGGTGGGGGGGGGGGGGATATGAGGGGGACCCCCGCAGCCCCCTGACCCCCTGCCAGGGCCAGGGGCTCACCTGCGCCCTGCTCGGCCTTCCTCTCCGTGCTCTTCATCTCCTCCTCCGCGACCGCTGCTGCCGCCACCTTCTCCCTGGGCGCCCGCTCCCCCCGCCGCCTCATGGCCCGCAGCTGGGGGGCACCGCGGGGCGGGGCTCAGCGCCCCCCAGCACCCACCGGCCCCAGGGCTGGCCCTGCCCGCCACCCGGACCCCCCGCATCCCTGGGCCAGGGGGTCCCACTGGGGTCCCTATGCGGGTGAGGGGGGGATCCCAGGGCCCTATGGGGGTCCCAGGGCTTGGGGGCCCTATGGGGGGGGTGTCTCTTGGCTGTGAGGTCCCTATGGGGGTCCCTGCAAGGAGAAAGGGGTGTCCCAGTGGCAGGGGGCCCTATGGGGGTCCCTGTGGAGGTCTCCCTGGGGCGGGGGGGGGGGGGAGTCCCAGGCCTGGTGGCCCCGTGGGGGTGCCGGGGGGGGTCCCAGGACCCTATGGAGGCCTTCCTGGGGTGGGGGGGTGCTATGGGTGTCCCTACGCGGGTGGGGGTGGTGGGTGTCCCAGGGCATTGCAGGGGCGGGAGGGGTGGGTGCCAGGGTCGGGTGTCTAATGGGCGTCCCTATGGAGGCCTCCCTGCGGGGGGGTCCCAGGCCTGGGGGCTCTATGG
This sequence comes from Gymnogyps californianus, assembly GCF_018139145.2. Taxonomy (NCBI): domain Eukaryota; kingdom Metazoa; phylum Chordata; class Aves; order Accipitriformes; family Cathartidae; genus Gymnogyps; species Gymnogyps californianus. The sequence goes on along the minus strand of NC_059499.1, from coordinate 1,013,177 downwards.
GGGTGGGGGGGTGTCCCCGGGCCGGAGAGGGCCCCATAGGAGTACGGGGGAGGTTCCTATGGGGGTCCCCGTGGAGGGGTCCCATGCCTGGGGGCCTGTGGGGGTGCGGGGGGGGGGTCCCCGTCCCGGCTGTAACCTCGCTCCTCGGCCTCCGCCCGTCCCCAACCGGCAACACACCGGCCGCGCCGCGAGGGGCGGGGCCTGGGGGCGCTGCGGCGCCTGCGCGGGGCGGGGCCGGCGCCGGCCTGGGTGGGGCTGGCACGGAAAGGGCGGGGTTAGCCTGGAAGGGGCGGGGTGGCAAAGAAGAGGCGGGGCCGGTACGGAAAGGGGCGGGACCGGTGCGGAAAGGGGCGGGGCCGGGCGGAAAGTGGCCAGCACTGCCACCCGTGGTTGGAGAGGCCGGGAACTGGGAAGTGATACTGGCAGCACTGGGCCTGCACTGGGCTGTAACTGAGCCCTTACTGGGCTCAGCGCTGGGCCTTCACTGGGGCCAGCGCTGGGCCTTTACTGGGGCCATTGTTGGGCCATCACTGGGCCTTTACTGGTCCATTTCTTATCCCATTACGGGCCCTTTACTGGTCCATTTCTTATCCTATTACGGGCCCTTTACTGGGCCCATCACTGAGTCCCTCACTGGTCCCATCCCTGACCCCACCCCCGGCCCCCCCCACGCTGCCATTCCCTTCCTCCCACCGGTGCCGTGGGGGACCGTCCCGCTCCCCGGTGCAGTCCCTCCTCCCCGGGGACGTGGCCGCAGGCAGCCCTGGCTCACACCGCACCGACAACCCCTTTATTCACCGCCTGCGCCCCCCGGGCTCGGGGACAGGGACAGTCCCGGGCACCCCGACCCCGCAGGACCCCTCCGTTCCCTCCTGGGGTGTTTGGGGGGGGTGTCCCTCGTCCCCGTCCCCAGGGTCCCTCAGCGGTCCTTCCTGCGCAGCGGCGGGGACGGCGGGTAGTGGCGGGCGGGCGGCACGTCGTAGTGGCTGGGGATGTGGCTGTTCTTGGGGGAGTCGTAATGGCTGGGGGGGTCTGCGGGGGTGACGCCTTCGGCCCCCCCCGAGCAACTCTCTGCAGGGACAAGAGGAGGCTGCAAGGGGCTGTGTTCCCCGCCCAGGGCCACGCAGTCCCCATCACCAGGTCCGTGTCCCCCCCAGGGCCAAGCAGCCCCCATCACCAGGTCTGTGTCCCCCCCAGGGCCATGCAGCCCCCATCACCGGGTCCGTGTCCCCCCCTAGGGCCATGCAGCCCCCATCACCAGGTCCGTGTCCCCCCCAGGGCCAAGCAGCCCCCATCACCAGGTCCGTGTCCCCCCCAGGGCCATGCAGCCCCCATCACCAGGTCCGTGTCCCCCCCAGGGCCAAGCAGCCCCCTCACCAGGTCCGTGTCCCCCCCCCCCCCCCCCACCCCCCCCCCCCGGCCATGCAGCCCCCTCACCGGTCCGTCCCCCCCCCCCCCCCAGGGCCATGCAGCCCCCATCACCAGGTCCGTGTCCCCCCAGGGCCAGCAGCCCCCATCACCGGTCCGTGTCCCCCCCCGGCCATGCAGCCCCCAGTCACCAGGTCCGTGTCCCCCCCAGGGCCATGCAGCCCC
>NC_059499.1:994830-1011084 GCF_018139145.2 Gymnogyps californianus | reverse complement strand
ATACCCCCTATCCCATTACCCCACATTCCCATCCCATATGCCCATAGCCCCTATCCCATACCCCCTATCCCATACCCCCATATCCCATCCCATACCCCTATCCCATACCCCCTCCCATCCCATACCCCCTATCCCATACCCCACATTCCCATCCCATATCCCATAGCCCATACCCCCTATCCCATACCCCCATATCCCATAGTCCATATCATCCCATATCCTATACCCCTATATCCCCTATCCCATATCCCCTATCCCATACCCCCCATCCCCATCCCATACCCCCCATCCCATATACCCCTAGATTCCCATACCCATATTCCCATACCCCTTATATCCCATATACCCCCTATCCCATACCCCCCTATCCCATACCCCACATTCCCATCCCCCCCCCCCCCCATCCCCATACCCCCTATCCCGTCCCCCCTATCCCATCCCACCTTGCCGACCAGCTGGACAATCTCGGCCAGCTCCTCCTCCTCCTGCAGGATCTCCCGGGCCCGGCTGCGCAGGGCGGGGAACTCGGGGTGCAGCCCCTCGTAGTGGGGCTCCAGCGCCCGCAGGTACCTGCTGTAGCTGATCAGCCAGTTCACCGAGGGGAAGTGCTTGCGCTGCGCCAGCTTCTTGTCCAGCCCCCAAAAAACCTGGGGGGGACACGGCGGGGGGTGGGCTGTCAGGCGGGGCCGTGCCGGGATGGGGGGGTCCCCGGTGCGCCCCGCTCACCTGCACGATGCCCAGCGTGGCCGAGGTGACGGGGTCCGAGAAGTCCCCTCCCGGCGGGGACACGCTGCGGAGGGGGGGACAGCGGGCGGGGGGCTCGGCGGGGTGCCAGGGTGGGGGGTCCCCCACGCCGCCCACCTCCCCGCGGGCCCCCCCCCGCACTCACGCGCCGACGATGCTGACGCTGCCCTCGCGGGCAGGGGAGCCCAGGCAGCGCGCTCGCCCCGCGCGCTCGTAGAAGGAGGCCAGGCGGGCGCCCAGGTACGCCGGGTAGCCGCTGTCTGCGGGGAGCGCGGCATCACGGGAGGAGGGGGCCGGAGCCCCTCACCGCCGCCTCGGGGCTGGCGGAGGGGCGAGGGGTGCCCCCCACCCCACCCCACCCCGGGACCGGGGCTCACCCGCCGGCATCTCGGCCAAGCGCCCCGAGATCTCGCGCAGCGCCTCGGCCCAGCGGGAGGTGGAGTCGGCCATCATGCTGACGTGGTGGCCCATGTCGCGGAAGTACTCGGAGAGCGTGATGCCTGCGCCGGCGGCACGCGGCTTGCACGCTTGGCACGGCCCTCGCACGCTCGGTGTGCGCCCCTTGCACGCTTGGGGCGCGCTCCAGCGAGCTCACGGCTGCCCGTCTGCGCACCCACCCGTGCGCACGGCTGGGTGCACGAGTGGCCTCGCGGTGTGCGTGCACACGCGTGCACGCTCACACGTGCCACATACCACCCCCCCACCCCCCCCGCCGCGGCGGTCCCCGGCCCACCGGTGTAGATGGAGGCTTCGCGGGCGGCCACCGGCATGTTGGAGGTGTTGGCCACCAGCGTCGTGCGCTTCATGATGGTCTCCGTCCTCCCGTCCACCTCCATGGTGAGCTGGGGACGGCATCACCGTCACCGCCCGGCCACCGGCCCCGCAGCGCCCGGCTCACCGTCACCCCGTCACCGTGCCACCCGTCCCCACCTCGGGAAGTCCCGCAGGACCTCGGACATCTCGTTGCCGCGCTCGCCGCAGCCCACGTAGACGATGATGTCGCTGTTGGAGTACTTGGACAGGGACTGGGAGATGACGGTCTTGCCGCAGCCGAAGGCGCCCGGGATGGCCGTGGTGCCGCCCTGCACGCATCTGGGGACGGGGACGCGTGGGGACGGCCGAGAGCGGTGGCTGTGGAGGGGAGACGGTCCCCCCCACACCACCCCGCTACATCCCCATGGAGGTGGGAGGGACCCCCCTCCCTGTCCCCATCCCTGTCCCTCCTGGGGACTGTCTGGAGCGAGTGTGACCCACCCAGTGTCACCCACCAGCCCCCCCACTGTCCCCTTTCTCCCCAGCAGGGCTGTCCCCACCCCTGTCCCTGTCCCCAGCCCTGTCCCTGTCCCCCATCCCCATCCTTGTCCCTTATTCCCATCTCCAGCCCTATCCCCACTTCCATCCCTGTCCCGTATCACCATCCTCTGTCCCCATCCCTGTCCCTGTCCCATATCCCCATCCCCTCTCCCTGTCCCCTGTCCCCACCTCCAGCTCTCTCTCCGTCCCCAGCCCTGTCCCCATCTCCCACCCTTCTCCCCCACCCCAGTCCCTACGGGAAGAGGGCGTCCAGCACCCGCTGGCCCGTCAGCAGTGGGTGATTCGCTGGCAGCTTCTCGGCCACGGGCCGGGTCTGTCGCACCGGCCAGACCTGCAGCATGGTCAGCTTCTCTGCGCTGCCCTGGAAGTCCAGCTCCAGCACCACGTCCTGCGGGGAGCGGAGGGACGGGCAGGGCGGCGGGGACAGGGGACCCCGTCGCCCATCACCTCGTCACCCATCACCCCACCCATCACCCCCACCCGCCCTTACCGAGACGCTGTAGTGCCCGGGGGGTGCGATGTAGGTGACGGTGCCCCGGCTGCGGGGCGGCACCATGATCTTGTGCCGGATGAGGGAGTTCTCGGCCACCGTCCCGTAGATGTCACCGCCGGTGACGTGGCTCCCAACCTGGTATGGGGTGGCCGTGAGGATGCAGGACCCCAACGGGGACGGGCCGCGTCCCCTCCAGGGTGCTGGGAGAAGGGGATACGTCCCCACGTCCCCGCATGGGGACACGCACCCGGACGTCCTTGCTGGGGGCGAAGTCCCAGGCGAGGTGCCGGGGCAGCGCGGGGACGTTGGTGCCCCGCGGGATGTAGATGCTGCGGGTGAGCTGGGCGATGTCCCGCAGCGGGCGCTGGATCCCGTCGAAGATGGAGCCCAGGATGCCGGGCCCCAGCTCCACCGAGAGCGGCTTCCCCGTGCGCAGCACCGGGTCCCCCACCCGCACCCCCGCTGCCCCCGCGCTCAGGAAAGGCCACCGACGAGATGGGGACGGGACGGACGGGACCAGAGGGGCAGGAAAAGATGGGGGGACAGGGCAGGACGGGGGGACAGGAGAGAGGGCCAGCGGGGCTGGGGGCGATGGGGCAGAAAAGGGGGGGGGGACGGGGAAGGGACAGGACAGGAGAGGGGAGACAGGGGAAGATGGGGGGGGGGGACAGGGGAGGACAGAACAAGGGGCAGCGGAGGATGGCAGGGACAGGACAGGGGGACAGGAGGGACGGGGGGACAGGGGCAGGTGGGGAGGGGGACGGGGAGGAAGGGAAGGGCAGGACAGGGAGATGGATGGGACGGGGGGGACAGGGGAGGACGAGGGGACAGGGAGGGGGGATGGATAAGGGGAGGGGGGACAAGACAGGAGAGGGGGACGGGAGGATGGGGGGGACAGAGCAGGGCAGGGCAGGGCAGGGGACGCGGGGACAGGCAGTGCCGGCAGGATACAGGTCTCCTCGTAGACCTGGAGCGTGGCCATGTCCCCCTCCAGCCGGATGATCTCCCCCACCAGCTCCGCGTGCCCCACGCGCACCAGCTCGTACATGGCCGCCCCCGCCATGCGGGTGGCCGTCACCACTGCGGGGACACGCCACCGTCACCCCGACCCGGCCCCAACCAACCCCCCCCCCCCCCCCCAGCAGCTCCCCCCTCCCCAACCCCATCCCCTCCCCACGACCCTCCTGGGTGCTCCCCTGTCCCTGTCCCCTCCCCAGGCCCCATTTTGGGGCTAAAAAGGCCTTGGGGTCCCCGTCCCCGTGTCCCCGCCGGCGGTACCGGGCCCCGAGACGCCGTGGACGGAGCCCAGCAGACTCTCCCGCTCGGCCTCCGCCAGCCGCGGCCCCCCGGCCCCCTCCATGGCGTCCCCTGCCAGCTCCGGCGTCACCGGCGTTATATGGGGCCTGCGGCCGCAAGGAACCGGCCAGGCCCGGTGGCGGGTGACGCCGCAGGCGGGGGCTGTGTACAGTCAACAACAGCCACGTCCCCTCCTGTCGTGTCCCCCCCCCCGGCCACCGCCGCACCCTTGGGTGCCACACGCCGGCACGCGCTGGCACGCGCCAACCTCTGCCTCGCTCAGGGTGACGGTGACGCCCTCCCTCCCCACTGCCACCACCACGTCCCCGTCCCCTCCTGGGTGCGTGTCCCCAGGGTCCCTGCCCCCCCCGCCCCACGTCCCTGCCTTTTGGGGTGTGTGCCCCCCCCCACCGTGGCACCCCCCACCCCAATTCTGGGGTCCCCCCACAGCATTTCAGGCACTGGGGGGGGGGTGTGTTTGTCCTCCCCCCCAGCCCCACGCGAGGCCGGGGCAGCAGCTCCAGCACCAGCTGCCATCCCCTGGCTGCCGGGGGGGGGGCCTGGGGCTGCCCCCACCCTGGCCAGGCCGGCATCGGCCCCCCCGGAACGCCGCTGCCCCCCGGGGAAGCGGTGCTCAGAGCAAGACAACAGCGGCCGAGGCCGATGCGGTGCCACCGTCTGCCCCCCGGCATCGTCCCCAAAGTGCCACCGTCCCCCTCTCCGGGGGGTGACTGCGTCACCCTGGGGCGAGCCAAGGTGGGGGGTCTGGCCCGGGCTGCACCCCCCTTTCCTGCCCCCCCCCCCACCCCCCCCAGGAGCCAGGGAAGCGGCAGCCACCCTCAGCGCCCACGCTTGGCCGAAGGAAAAAACAAAAAACTCCGCGTTTATTTAACAAAACCAGGAGAGGAGCGAGGCCGAAGAGCGGCGGGGAGGGCGGGGGAGCTAGGAGACCAGGACGCCGGCCGAGCCGCCCTTGGCCCCGGCGCCCTCGGCCCCCTCCTTGGGGGGCTGCTTGGGGTCCTCCTCGCCCACCAGCCGAATGTTGTGCTTCTCCCGGAACTCGTTCAGCTCCCGGCCCTTCGCCTGCAGCTGCTGGTTCAGCGTCTCGATGATTTTGCTGATCTGGGAAAAGGCCGGGGCGGCGGCGGGGGGGGAGAGAGAGGGATCAGGGGGAAGCAGCCGGGAGAGGGGCTGGGTCTGGGGGGGGGGACAGGGGGTCCCGGGGGGAGGGAATGGGGGGGGGTCCCCAGCGGGGGGGGACAGGGCTGTCCCCGGGGGGGGGGGGGATAGGGGGGTCCCCGGGGGGGGGAGATAGGGGGGGTCCCCGGGGGGGGAGGATAGGGGGGGGTCCCCGGGGACGACGACACAGGGGGGTCCCCGGGGGGGGGAGGCCGCCCCTCACCTGCTCCTTGTTGTTCTCCAGGGCCGGCAGCACCTCCTTGACGGTGCGCTCCACCAAGATGCCGCCCACCATGCGGTAGCACTTCCGCGTGGGGTCCACCTCCCGCAGCGTCTCGATGACCAGGCTGCGAGGAAGAGGAGGGTGAGGCGGCGAAGAAGGCCCCCGCGGCCCGGACACCCCCCCCCCCCAATATCCCACCTGTGCTCGTTCAGCTCCAGCTCCAGCTCGGCCGCCTTCGAGGCCAGGCCCCGCTGCTCCTGCCGCAGCCGGTTGAACCGGGCCACCACCTGCGGGGACAGGGGCGGTGATGGGGCTGGGACCTCCCCCACCCAGGGCCAGGGGACCCCCCCACACACACCCCAGGGCCCGAGACCTGCCCGGGGACCCTCGCCCGGTGCCGGGGACCCGAGCCCGAGCCCTCTCGCCGCTCCCCGGCCCGGACCTGCTCCGCTGTCAGCGCCTTCCCACCGGGCGCTGCCGCCGGCCGCCCCTTCGCGCTGTCCGCCATCTTCTCCCCCCCCCCCCCACCGGCCCGGCTTCCCGCGCCGCGGGCTCCGCCCCTTCCGGCATCGGCCGGAAACGGCAGAGGGCAGCGGCGCTGACGGCGCCATCTTTGCTGCGGGCGCCGCCGGGGGGACTTTGCCCACCTCCGTTCCGTGCCGCCGGTGGGGCATGTACGGGCCGGGGGGAACTTGGGGGGCCGGGGGGCGTAGGAGACGACCGGAGGGGTGCGGGGGCGGGGAGATTTGGGGCAAATTGGGCCATTGTGGGGGGCTGATGGGCCCTGGGGGCAGGTGGGGGGCAGAGCCGGGGCAGTTCGGGGTCCGAACTGGGGCAGAGCTGGGGCAGTTTGGGGGATGCTGGGGCAGTTTAGGGGGGTGCTGGGGCAGAGCTGGGGCAGTTCGGGGGGTGCTGGGGCAGTTGGGGTCTGACCTGGGGCAGAGCTGGGGCAGTTTGGGGGGTGCTGGGGCAGTTGGGGTCTGACCTGGGTGCTGCAGGCGGGCCTGGGGGCAGCGGGACCACAGGAGGGGCTGGCCGGTGACAGCCACGCGCAGGCCCCTGCGTGGGGGCCGGTGCCGTCCCCTTGGCCGTGGGTCCCCCGGTGCCCACCAGGACCACTGGGCGCAGGGACCAGGCAGCAGCCGTGACCCCCCTCCCCACCCCGGGGTCCCCCCCTGCCCCAGGCTGAGAGCAGTGCCCCGGACCCCGCTGCGCTGCCTGCTCCCAGCCCGCCCGTGCACCCCGAGACGCCCGCACAGCTCCGGTACCCCGGGCAGGTACCCCGCGCTGTGCCGCAGCTCCCCGCGCCTGCCCCACGCCATGGCGGGTCCCCCGGGGCTGAAGCCGCTGGTGGCCGTGGGCCAGGTCACCTCCACGCCCAACAAGGAGCTGAACTTCGGCGTCTGCGCCAGGCTGGTGCGGGAGGCGGCACAGCGCGGCGCCTGCCTCGTCTTCCTCCCCGAGGGCTTTGACTACATCGGCTCCGACACGGCGCAGACCCTCAGCCTGGCCGAGGGACTGGACGGGGACCTCATGGGACGCTACGCCGAGCTGGCCAGGTACCGGTGGGGACCCCCCGCAACGTGGTGGAGACGGAGCCGCTGGTGCCGGCTGCGGGGTCCCTGGCCCTGGCAGAGCCGGGGTGACCCCGGGTCCCTCTCCCCAGGGAGTGCGGCGTGTGGCTGTCCCTGGGTGGCTTCCACGAGCGTGGCCAGGACTGGCTGACCACGCAGCGCATCTACAACTGCCATGTGCTGCTGGACCCCGCAGGTGAGAGCCCCCGGCCCTGCCCCGCCGACCGGGGGTCCCCGGCCCCGCGGACATCCCCCCCTTGCACCCTCTTGTCCCCAGGTAACGTCGTGGCCGCTTACAGGAAGACCCACCTGTGTGACGTGGAGCTGGTGGGACGCGTCGTCATGAAGGAGAGCAGCTTCACCAACCCCGGCACCGAGATCGTGCCCCCGGTCGGCACGCCGGCGGGGAGGGTACGGGACGGACGGACGGGCACCTCCGGGGACCTTCGGGGTCCCTGCGGGGCGAGGGGCTCCCCTGGCTCGAGCACTGCGTCCCCTCCACTGTCCCCTAACCTCTGCCCAGAGCCCCCCGGGGCTGGGCGCCGTGTCCTCGCTGATGTCCCCTCCTTGTCCCCACCAGCTCGGCCTCTCCATCTGCTACGACCTGCGCTTCCCCGAGATCTCGCTGGCGCTGCGGCGTGCCGGCGCCGAGATCCTCACCTACCCCTCGGCCTTCACCATCCCCACGGGCTCGGCGCACTGGGAGGTGAGCTCGGCCCCGGCCCCCCGGCAGCTCCAGCCTCCCCCTCTGCCCCTCGCCCCCATCCCGGTGGCTCCCGCCGCTCGTCCCCTGTCCCCCGCGGGGGCTGTCGGGCTGGGGCTGAGCCCTCGCCCCAGTCACCTCCGGCAGCGAGCAAGCAGGGAAGAATCCTGCAGCCGAGAGGGGCAAATCTAAGACAAAAAGCCTCTTTTTGGGGTATTTAAGGGGCAGGTGGCACAGCCAGCCCGGCCACGCTGCCCTCACCCAGACCCCGCTCTCTGCCCCACGTCCCGAACCCCCCCACCGGGGGCTGCGGTCCGGCACCGCCAGCAGTGCCGCGTCCCCGGCAGGTGCTGCTGCGGGCCCGGGCCATCGAGAGCCAGTGCTACGTGGTGGCGGCCGCCCAGACGGGAAGAACCACGAGCACCGGACGTCCTACGGCCACGCGCTGGTGGTGGACCCCTGGGGCGCCGTGGTGGCCCAGTGCCACGAGGGAACCGGGCTCTGCTACGCCGAGATCGACCTCGACTACCTGCACCGCATCCGCCAGGAGATCCCGGTGCACGGCCACCGCCGGCCCGACCTCTATGGCACCGTGGCGGCCGCGGGGCTGGAGCCGGCACCGTGAGCCCCTCCTTGGTGCAGTAAAATCCGGAGCAGGGCCAGATCTGCTCTGTTTCAGACTGTTTGTCCCCAAAAGGCAGCAGCAAAACGGGCTCAGGGTTCCCCAGCCCCCTGTGCCGCAGCCAGGAGGGTATCCCCCCTCTTTTTCGGTGTCCCCCGCGCTGCTGGGGGTTCAGGGGTCCCCCCACGGCGCAGGCGGGGGCAGAAGGAAGGAGCCAGGCGCTGCAGTAGATGTTTATTTCAAGAAACCCAAAAGCTACACAGGGAATATGACCGTTATACTGAAGTTTAAAAAATACAGAAGTCACAGAAATTACACCAAGTTGTGCCAGAATCGTCCGTAAGCGGAGGGGGGCTGCGTGCCCCCGGGGGCTGCCCCCCCACCCAGGAGGGGGTCTGCACCCACCCGCGGCCGAGCAGGGACGGGGAGAAAAACCACAAAACCAGGATGGAGCTGGGGGAAAAAAAAAAATCCCCCCCCACCCCAGGGACCCGCAGGCAGCGGGTGGTGGGGGGGAACGGCCATTTTGGGGCTCTCCAGGAACGGGGAGCCAGAGCGTGGACCGGGCGGCCACGGCCAAGGACCGCACGCCCTCCAAGACGTGCAGGCAGAGTGCAGGCAGAGGCTCAGCTGCCTGCTGCCAGCAACAGGCAGATCGCACCGCCCCCAACCTGCCCCTTGTCCCAGTTTGTCCCAGTTGCCAGCTGGAGAGGGGAGGGACAGAGCCAGGCAGCCGCGGAGGGGACAGGCAAGAGATTTCGGGGCGTCCCTCGGCGCTGGTCCTGCCCCCCGGCCCCCGCAGGGGAGGGGGACGCGAAGGCACATGGTCCAGGGGACGCCGCGGGGACGGTTTTACTCCTGAGAAACCCACGGAGGTGACGGGGGGGCGTTATTTGAGGGAGAAACGGGGGGGAGACGCTGCCCGCGGGGCAGCCCCCCGCACACAGAGCCCCCCGGGACGGCGACACAAGGGCAGGAGGGGGACAATGCCACCCCCGAACCCGGCGCAGGCACCACGGGGCCGAGCCCACCCCGGTACAAACCTCCGCCGAGCCCCCCCCGGCTCGCCCAGCCCCGTCACTGACGCGCCCCAGGCAGGATTTTTGCCTTTGTTTGTTTGTTTTTAATGGATACAAAATAAAAGAGAAAAAAGGAAAACAAAGCGAGAGAGGAGGTGACAGGACAGGAAAGGGGTGAGGAAACACGTAAGCCTCCGGCGCTCCCCGCGGCTCCAGCCCGGCTCCGAACCCAGAGTTGCACAGCACCGGGCGGGGGTTTCAATCATCTTTTCCTTTTCTTTTAGAAAAGAAAAAAAAAAAAAAGAAAAAAAAAAAAAAAGGAGAAGGAAAAAAGCTTGGGTCCCACCGAGCAGCCATCGGGCGTCAGGGAGCCGTCTGCAGCATCAAGTTCCTCAGGAGTTTCTGGCGCCCGACCTCGTAATCCTCCTCGTCCACATTGACCAGCAGTTTGATGGCTTCGTGGCCCACGGCTTGTTTGAGCGAGTCCGTGATGAAGACGCCCTTGAGGGCTTCCAGCAAAGAGCCGTTGATGTAATCGCGCCAGAACGCGTCGAGGTAGGTGAGCTCTGAGAATTTTATGTCACAGATGATGGAGCCCAGGTCCCGGGACTTCAGGATGGTGTTGGCCTGGTTGAAGCGCTCGAACTGACGCTCCAAGGGGTCCTGCTTGTTGGAGAAGACGTTGCCTTGAAGCGCCGTCTCGTGCTGGCAGTACTCGGCTCGGACTCGCAGGCGGATGTCTGAGGGAAGCGGGGAGGGGTGGTGGGGGGGTGAGTGCTCCGGCGTGGGGCCGGGAACCCCCAAAACCCCCTCCCGAGCCCCCCCCAGGGGCTCTTACCACAGGTCTGCTTCTCCTTAGGGTCCGGCGTCGCCGACTTCCTCCTCTTGCGCTGGCTGCTGAGGAGGGTCCTGCCGCGGCCGGGCCTCTTGGTACAGATCTGGGGTCCCGCGGAGGAGCAGCAGACCACGGGGTGGTGGGGAGGCACTGCGCAGGGAGAGGACGGGGGTTAGGGGACACTCGGGCCCCCCGCTCTCTGCCTGGGGACCCCTCGGAGGAGCCGCTCCCCCCCCCCCCAGGCCTGGCCGCAGCTCTCGGGGCCGCTCGCCCTTGCTGGTTGCACTCCAAATCTGCGATTGAGCGCTTCTGCTCCGTCCCCGACACCAAGCTCCAGCCCTCCCCTCCTTTCCACGCCGCTGTCGCCTCCCAGTTGTCCCCTCCCCATCCCGGGATGCTCATCCCAAGGGATGTCTGGCAGCGCCAGGAGCCTGTGCAAGCCCCAGAGGGGAACCCCAAGCTACACCCAGAGACCGAACGGCCTCGCCGCGGCACTGCGGTTACGGGAAGGGATGCCAAACTCCGCGCTTCATCGTCCCCCAGACCGCGGGGCTTGTGGCAGCAGGGTCAGACGTCGTCACTTCAGCAGCGACAGAACAGTCACCGCCAGCCAGAGGCGAGTCCCGGCGCTCCCAGCGGGAGCGGACGAGGCAGAAGCGGGACGGTCCCGATGAATTCCCACAGACGGGAACCCCCACGGACCGAACCCCGAGGTCCGGCAGCGGGCACCCGCACCCACCTGATTTATGGGGGTGACCCAGGCCGTGCTCCGCCTCGCTGTGAGCTCGGGGCGTCACGTAGCGAATGGACGTCTCCTCCAGGTACTTGTCCACCAGGTCCGGACACACTGGAAGAGAGGGGACACGGGCCCCTTCAGGAGGGCAGAGGGGACACGGGCCCTTCAGGAGGGGCAGAGGGGACACGGGCCCCTTCAGGAGGGAGGCCAGGGCAGATCTCTCCCAGCGCGGCGGGTGCCAACACGTGCTTAAGCTGCTCTGTGTCCCCCCCCGAGCACGGCTGCACGTCGAGCGGCCGTTTCTCCAGCCAGTCCTCTCGGAAAAGCTCCATTTGGGAGCCAAGCCTTCCCAACCGCGGCGCAGGAAAAGGCCGTTTCCATTTGTTACCATAGATAATCCCAACACCCGGACTCGGAGCAGACCAGCGGCGTCGCACGCATGCAATCCCCTGGGAGAAACTCCAGCCAAGGTGGGCAGCGCCTCCGACACCGCTCCCACACCGTGCCGGCGCCGTACCGGGTCGTACATACCTGGCGATCGCTCAGACCAGCCCCAGATTTGTCCCGTGCTCCGTACACAAGCTCCCATGGCTCGTGTCGGTCTGAGCGAAGGTCTGGGGGAGCAGCCACCGCTCCTCCTCCTCCATAGCCCCGGCAGAGCAGAGCCACGGGGGGAAGGCAGCAGCTCCAGGCCCCCGGGACAGACCCGGCTGCTTGAAACGCTTTAGGATAAACTGGCGTACACCCAAAACGTTAAGCCGACGTTATTTACCCGACTTTAGCAGATCAAACCTCTGAAGTAACACACTGGCAGGACACGGGGTTTTGAGGAGAGTCAAGCTGCTGAGCAGAAGCAGCTGCTGAGCAAAGACGATGGGGAGAAACGAGTTATTTTGGAGGGCCAGGACATTTTCTGCGGGTTGTTTTTGTCCTGTTTGCTGAGCTCAGAGCACTGCCTGTCCCCGGACAGGATCCCTCCCATCCCCGCTGGACCGAAGCCGGCCAAGGCTGCGGGTCACCCCGGCCCCCCCCGCCACTCTCTGCCTTCGCCCAGCCGGCGCTGGCTGCGCCGAGCTAATTCGGGACGGGGTTTTGCTCCTTTTCAGAGCCATGAATAAGAATGAGGCAGAAGGAGACGAGACCTCCTGGCTGCTGCGGGGTCTGGAAGGACACGGGAACCAGAAGCGAGCGTCAGCTCGTTAAGTCCGGAGGAGACTTCCTTTAACCAATCAATCCCTCCTCTTTAAATGCAAAGCGCTGCACATTATAAACCACATGTAAGGCGCCTTTCTTAATAAAGCTTTTTGAAATGCTATTTTTGCGCATTTAATTAAACCGTTTCCACCCAAGCGTGGCTGGAGACGTCGCAAGAACGAGGTCTCACAGGTACGGGGCATCGCTCCTCGCACGACGGCGGCGTACAGAGACACGAATGCCGACCTCTGGCTCCCTGACCGCGCGGGTATCGTGCTTTAATATCAATCCATCTGTCTCACCCTGAAAACACCAAAACCTGACACGGGGGGGCTCGCCTGGCTTCAGCCGACCCAGGTACAGCAGCCAAGTGCCCCTTCAGCTTGGATTTTTGCACCAAACAAGCAAAAAGCCGCTCAAGAAACACAAAAATAGGGCGGCGACACCCCCAAACCCTACACAAACTGGGGGACACAGAGCCGTGGCTCCACCCGTGCGCCCCGTGGAACCGGCATCACCAGAAACCTCCCCGAATCCAAGCGCCGCACAGCTGGTCTGTGTAACGCGCCCGCCCGCCGCTTTCCCTTTTCCTCTAGTTTTTCTTGGCTTGGTGCAGAGGAAGAGCGCCGGAAGGTTACACCGGCACCGGTAAACAGCCTCCTACGCCCTGCTCTGCACCGAGCCGCGGTGCCGGCTGCCCTGCGAGGGGCTCTGCGGGCAGCGGAGCCGGCAGCGATGGCAGGGGAACAGGCTGGGACCCATTCCCGACGCAGCCACGTCTGCGAGCGGCACGCAGGGCCAAGAGCGCGCTCCCGGCTCCCAGAAAAGGCCGGATAACGGGAAAATCCTCACGGCGTCTGGTCTGAGCCCGCACGGGTGCGGGGTGTAGGCGCAGGCAGGGCTGCCCTGCGCTCAGGCTCCATCCCACGAGGTCGAGCAGGGCTGGAAGATTTCTGGCGTTCGGGAGCGGCACAAGGCAGCGGCCCCATGCTGATTAAGAAGTGACTGAGCAAAAAACCCCGTTAATTTTCAAGCTGCCCGATCCCGTTTCCCCCTGGCAGGACGGAGGCCGCAGGCGGCGCAGGACCCTGCTCCCGGCGACAGCCCCAGCTCAAAGGGTTTGTTCACACCAGCGCTGCCGTCCCTCCTCTCACCCCTCAAAACCGGGGAGTTTTTAATGCCTGCCGGTACTTGCGCTCACCGCTTTTCCCAAGCGCTGGCAGGGAACAGCACCGTTGCCCACGGTGTGAGCAGAAACCGGGGAGACTCAGCAGCCTGGAACTGCCAAGAAAGCCCAATTATCCTAATTTAAAGCGAAGATGCAAATTTCAGAGGTTGAATCCTGCTGGAGCGGCTGCCTTACGCATCCCCTGCAACAAGTGCTCTCTCCTTCAGGACTCCTCTGGTTCTGGTCGATCTGGGTTACATTCTTTGAACTGTAAATTGAGGTTTTTAGTCAAAAAAAAACGCACATGGCCGAGCTGGTGGAGGGCAGGGGGTCAGCTCAGCCTGGCAGCTCCATAAAGTGACCAAAAACCCACCAAATTATCCAGATCCAAACAGCCGGGTCACTGCTGGGGTCTCTGAACCAGGAGAGAGCGAGGGGAAAAGGGGCAGCCAGAAGAGGAGGGTTTGGGGCATCCCGCTGGAAAACCGGGTGAAAAAAATCTGAATTTGGACACGGGCTTCTCACTCCGGCCTCTCTGCGTACTGCACGCCGCAGGACTGACAGCACCAGCTCGGGGAGGACATCGGTCGCCGTCCCAAACTCGCCTCGGCCCTGAGAGGACGAGCAGGTTTCCCCCGAAGCCAATGGCACGTCGAGCACAGCAGCCGCAAGCTTCCCCGGACCCTCCCGGCTCCTTCTCGCTCCCCGGCACGGCCCTGGGGCCGCCCACGGCACCTCGCCCCAGGCGGGACTTTGGGCCAAAAGGAGCATTTCCCTAAAAACCAGAGACAAGCAGCGGGAGCTGGGAGTCGCAGGCACGGAGCTGGGAGAGCTGGGAGTCGCAGAGCCGCACAGCACGCAGCAGGAATCCCAGTTCGCCGCTGCTAAAGAAAGGAGACGACCTCGGCGCTTGCCAGAAACGAAGCGAGGCTTTAACCCCCCAAAACCGTGCGCGGGCGCTTGCTAAAACCCTACAAAATGCCCCTTTGCCTTCTCTGCCTGCATTTCCCTGCTGTTCTGGCAGCCGTTTGTCCTGACAAGCCTCAGGCTCCTTTAAGGACCGTGCCTCCAGGGCCTCAGCGAGGAGAAACAGGAGACGGCTGAATAACGAAGCGGGCTTCGTTAGGGAGCGGGGCAGGCTGCCAGCGGCGTCACTTACCGGCCCGTCGCCTCTTGAGGGTGACGTAGGGCAGCAGGTCGTGGCGAGTGATGATCCGCAGCAACTGCAGCACTTGTCGGAAGTTGGTCTCGTCGCAGCGGCCCTGCCGCTCCAGCGCCAGCAAGAAGTCCCGGCCGCTGCGGATCATCCCCCTCTCGTAATCGTCGATCACGTCCACGAAGAGGAAGGAGAGCACCCGCACGTCCCGGTGGGTCAGGTGGGTGCCCACGATGTCGAACATGCGGTGCAAGCTGTACAGCCCATGCTCCCGGTCGCCCCGTTCCTCCGGCCAGGCTTGCGCTCGGCTCCGTTTGAAGGCGGCCATCTTCTGCCGCCGCCGGCACGCGCCGAGCCGGGGCCTCCTCTTAGCGCCGCAACCCTAGAAGACAGAGAGGGCCAACAGGATTTAATCCCTTCCCCATCGATACTTGATTAAAAACCCTGCTTTGCATCTCTCCGACACATCTCCATGCTCATCAGTGACTCGTCCTCTCCTCTGCTGGAGCATCTTACACCAAAAACCGAGGGCTGGGTACCAGACCGACAGCACTGGGCTCTGCCAGCACCGACAGGTCTCTGCCACGTTAACCTACGAACCCAAACACCGTCTGGCAGAAACACCTACGAGCTACGGCACTCGGTGGCAGGGCTCCAGACCACAACCCAGGCAAGGACCGATGTCCTCCACCCCAGCAAAACGAGTCCCCGCATCCCCCAGCAAAGCTGAGCAGGCGGCTCGACAGTCCCAGCTAAACCCTCCGCCGCCGCACCAGCGGGCACTAACCGCACAAAGCCATTTGGCGCAGCCACCGGTATCGCACCGAAACATCAAGGGAGAAGGAAATCAGCCGCTCGGCAGGCCCCGACCTGTTCGGCTTCAAAGTCGGAGGAGAGCGAGCCTCGTCAGACTGGCTTGAGCAGCCGACTCGGGGCTCACCCTCCTCGTCTCAGCAGGTTTCTCGCCTGGTTACGGCCCCCCCCCCGGGGAAATTCCTCGTCGCTCTGCCGTCAGCCGGCTCTCTTTCAGCGGCACCGACAGCTTCGTTTCTTCACCGAGAGCCGTGGGGAGTCACGCACCCAGCCAAAAAGAGGAGGGACCCGCAGGAATCACAACCCGTGTCTGGCCTCCTTTGGGGATCGAGCGCTGTCACAGCGAAGCGGGTGACATTAAGGTGTCCCACGCCTGGGGATGGCACCGTGCCACTGCACGGAGTCAGCTGTGAGACAGCCGGGAACCGGTGACGAGCCGTTCGGCAACGCCAGTCACTCGGGGCACGCGGCGATTGGATTAGGAGTAAACCGCACCGCAGGGTTTGCTGGGCGCTGGGAGCGGGCTGCGCCCCGGGGCACCCCCAGAGCCATGTGGAGGGGGCTTCGGACCCCCCAAAGCACATTTAAACCCCTGCAGCGCATCCCAGGCTCGGGGCTGGCGGTAGCACCCGTGGCAAAAAGGCACCTGCCCCGGGCACACCCTCGGCGTGCCGGCACGCGTGCCATACGGGGGAGTCACGCTGTCGTGGCATCACGGATCTACCCTAAAACGATGGCCCTCGCTAGTTTAACCGGGTCAGGAGCGCTCCTCCCCTGCGGGACGCGGGACCAGAGGCCGCAGGAGAGCCGAGACCGCAGTCTGATACCACCCCTGCGGTTCTCCAGACGGGGTCCAGCCCCGAAGTCGGTGGCTCTCTGCTCCGTGCGGCACCAGCCCGCGGCTCCCTCCTCCCTCCAGAGAGCTCACCGGAGCCCAGCCGGCGTCACCACAGAGCGGCTTTCCTTGGTTACGGTTCCCAAAACAGAGAGGCGGCGGCATAAACACGGGACACCGGCAGGAATCTCCCGTCTGTTCCCAGCACGGCCCGTGACTCACGCTCTGGCCCCGGGCGGGCGGAGGAAGGGGAGCCCTCGACGGGGCCCGTCGGCCCCCAGCACTCCATGGGAGGGGTCTGATTCCTATCATAAAATGCAAACAGCTTAAATTGAAAACGTGTTGAGGGA
>NC_059499.1:938650-994330 GCF_018139145.2 Gymnogyps californianus | reverse complement strand
TCCAGGTAGACGGGGGGGGTCTTGACAAGGGCCTGGAGGTGGCTGTGGATCTCCTTGATGGGCCGGCGCTGCTGGGGCTCCCGCTGCCAGCAGCTCTGCATGATGGCGTACACCTCGGAGGGACACGTGCGAGGACGCTCCAGCTCCCGCCCCTGCGTGATGCACTCGATGGCCTGCGGAAACCGGGGACGGAGATGGAGTAACCCCCTCAACCCCCCCCCCCCCCCTCGGGTACCCCCGTGGGGGTCTGCCGCCATCCTCGTCCCCCCGACTCGCTCACCTCGGTGTTGGAGAGCTGGTACCACGGCTGCTTCCCGTAGGTGAAGATCTCCCAGAGCACCACGCCGAAGCTCCAGATATCGCTCTCGGTGGTGAATTTACGGTAGAGGATGCTCTCGGGGGGCATCCAGCGGATGGGTAGCATGGTCCTGCCCCCCACCTGCCCGCAGCGGGGCCGTCAGCGGGACAGGGATCCCCCCCCCCGTTTGCCCCCCAGCCCTAGCCCTGCTCATTAAGCACGCCTCAGACTAGATAGAAGGCAGAAATGTTTTTCCGCTGAGGCTAAAACACCGGCACGGGTTGCCCAGAGAGGTGGGAGATGCCCCATCCCTGGAGACATTCAAGGTCAAGTTGGAGGGGGCTCTGAGCAACCTGACCTAGCAGAAGATGTCCCTGCTCATGGCCGGGGCGGGTTGGACCAGATGGCCTTCGAAGGTCCCTTCCAACCCAAACCAGTCTATGATTCAATCTGGAGATGGGTTGGGAGGCAGCATCTAAGAGGGAAAAATGGAGCGTGGCCCCCCCCACGGAGCCGGAGAGGAGGGATGGGGCAGCTCACCGGCCCACTCACCCGGTAATAGTCGGTGCTGTAGATATCCCGGGACATGCCGAAATCCCCGATCTTCACCACCAGGTCGTGACCCACCAGGCAGTTGCGGGTGGCAAGGTCACGGTGAACGAAGTGAAGGGAGGCGAGGTAGACCATGCCCGAAGCGATCTGCGTGGCGATCTGCAGCATGTGGCTCAGCGTCAGCTGCCCGCAGGGCTGCCCCTGCCCCTGGTCCAGGATCTTGGCGTCGGGGCCGTGGGACCTGCCGGGGCAGAGGGGCTGCTCGGAGCGGGGGACGAGCGAGAATGGGGGGGGGGGATGCATACAGGGCGGGGGGGTGGGCATGATGCGTGCGAAGGCAGGGGAAGGGCTGCGCACGCACGTGCCGGGAAGGAGGTGCACGTGTGCGTGAAGGCTGGGGAAGGGTGTGCACACATATGCATGCATGCCAGGGAAGGAAGTACATATATGTGTGCATGCACACAGGGGAAGGGTGCGCACAAGCGTGCACACAGTGCCACGGAAGGGTGTGCGTATGTGTGTGCATGCACAAGGGAAAGGCATGCACTTGGTGCGCGTGCGTGCCAGGGAAGGGCGTGCAGATTTGTGCGCATGCACAGGGGAAGGGTGCGCACGTGTGTCAGGGAAGGGTGCACACGTGTGTGCATGCACAAGGGAAAGGCATGCACTTGTGTGCATGCATGCCAGGGAAGGGCGTGCAGATTTGTGCACATGCACAGGGGAAGGGTGCGCACGTGTGCCCGGGAAGGGTGCACACGTGTGTGCATGCACAAGGGAAAGGCATGCACTGGTGTGCATGCATGCCAGGGAAGGGCGTGCAGATTTGTGCACATGCACAGGGGAAGGGTGCGCACGTGTGCCCGGGAAGGGTGCACACGTGTGTGCATGCACAAGGGAAAGGGGTACACTTGTGTGCATGCATGCCAGGGAAGGACGTGCAGATTTGTGCACATGCACAGGGGAAGGGTGCGCACATGTGTCAGGGAAGGGTGCGCACGTGTGTGCATGCACAAGGGAAAGGGGTACGCTTGTGTGCGTGCATGCCAGGGAAGGGCGTGCAGATTTGTGCACATGCACAGGGGAAGGGTGCGCACGTGTGTCAGGGAAGGGTGCGCACGTGTGTGCATGCACAAGGGAAAGGCATGCACTGGTGTGCATGCATGCCAGGGAAGGGCGTGCAGATTTGTGCGCATGCACAGGGGAAGGGTGCGCACGTGTGTGCATGCACAAGGGAAAGGGGTACACTTGTGTGCATGCATGGCAGGGAAGGGCATGCACATGTGTGCACGTTTGCCAGGGAAGGATGTATACATGTGTGTGCATGCACAGAGGGGAAGGGCACGCATATATGTGCATGCACGCCAGAGAAGGATGTGCACATCTGTGCATATGCACAGGGGAAAGGCGTGCAGTTGTATGCATGCACGCCAGGGAAGGGCATGCACATATGTGCGCACATGCCAGGGAAGGCTATACACGTGTGTGCACGCATGCAGGGGAAGGGCGTACATATATGTGCGCAGATACCAGGGACAAGCATGCACTTGTGTGCATGCACGCCAGGGAAGGGTGTGCATGCACGGGGGAAAAGTGTGCACTTGTATGCATGCATGTCAGGGAAGGGTGTGCACGTGTGTGCATGCACACAGGAGAAGGGCGTGCACACGTGTCCACACATGCCAGGGAAGGACATGCATGTGTGGGCATGCACGGGGAAAAGGTGTGCACAGATGCCAGGGAAGGGTGTGTATGTGCGTGCGTGCACACACACGGACCACAGTGCCGAGGATGGCCACGCGTCAGGGGGCACGAGCCCGCGCAGGCCGGGTGTGAAAGCGCGGCGGCGCGTGTGAAGCCGGGGCGTGCGAGGCGGGCCGGGGGCCAGCGGGGCTCCGGCCGCCTCCAGCCGCTCTGCCTTTGATGCCGAGCGCGGCTGACAGCCGTGCCGGAGCAGCCGCGGTCGGGAGCTTGAGGGGGGCTCTGCTCGGCAGAACCATTAATGCCAACTCCCATAACAATAATCATAAAAGCCACGTCTCAGAGCTCATCGCGCGGCCACTAAAGCGATGCCTCTGGCAGCCCCCCCCCCCCCGTCTAGCAGCAATACCTGGGGGGGCAATCGAAAAGTCTCTGCTTATTCCAGCTGATGGCCAATCTCTCTCTATTTAAGCCTCTCAGACAGCTAATCTAATCAATATTGCAAGGAGGGCTGCATTAGCAGGGAGCAGGCTGGCTGCGCTGATGGAGCGGCAAAGGGGGGGGGGTGGGGGGGGAAGGAAACGGGACGGGACCCCCCCCCCCCCAGCCCACCTGAGGAAGCGGTTGAGGTCGCCGTGCTTCATGTACTCGAAGACCATGATGAGGGGTTCGCCCTCGGTGCAGACGCCGTAAAACTTGACGATGTGTTCGTGCTGCAGCACCGTCAGCAGCTCAGCTTCGCGTTGGAAATCCAAGCGGGCGCTTTCCGTCACCTCCTTCAACGCCTGCCGGCACACGGTGTCAACCCGGCACTGACCCACAACCCCCCCGGCATGGACCCCCGACCCCCCCGGCATCATTCCCCCCCCCCCTCTCTCTCTCTCCTCACCTTCACGGCCACCAGCATCTTCTCCTGCTCCGGGAGGAGGTTGTAGCACTCGGCCAAGAAAACCTTCCCGAAGGCGCCTTCGCCCAGCTCCCACTTCAGCACGATGTCCTGTCGCTGCACGTGGTGCACGCCTGGGGGGACCCCCACCCGTCAGTGGGGTGCCCCCCCCGCCCCAGGTTAGGGATGAGTGCATGAGAGGATGCTCGGGGACCGTGGCTGTCCCCCCCACCCTTACAGGTGTCGCAGAAATACTGGGGGTTCTCGATGAAGTTGCTTTTCAGCCCCTCCAGCTTGCTCTCGGCCGAGGAGAGAGGGCTGCTGCCCAGGTTCATGAAGTGCAGGGACATGGCCAGGTCGTCCTCTTGGGCCAGCACCGCCGAGCCTTGCGGGGACAAGGACAAGGCCATCGAGGGGGGGTCCCACAGCCCCCCCCACCCCCTCAGCCAGTGCAGCCAGTGCCAGGCTCTGCCGAGCATCCCCCCCCCGCACCCCGGCCGGCCCCCGGGGGCCAGGCAGCCCGATCAAACCCATTTAGAGGCTGAATCCATTCCAGGAGTGAATTAGCAGCTGCTGCCCGCGCTGCCGGCGGGGAGCCGGCACCCCTCCACGCTCCCCACCCACGTTCCCCACCCGTGGTCCCAACTCCATGGTCCCCCACCCACGGTCCGGTCCCTGCAGGGACCATCACCCAGCAGCCGTGTCCCAATCCGGGTACCCGGCACCAGCCCCGGCTGCCCCACGGATGTGGGAACCGGGGGTGTCCCCGTGCCACGGCTTGAATCCCCCCGCGGCACCGGGTGAGGCGGAGGGGGGACTCACGGTTAATGCCGAACTTGGACCGGCGCCCGCACTTGTTGAGCACGATGAGCATGACGGAGAGGAAGAGGCAGGCAAACACGGCCAGCGCCACGGCCACCGAGACCTGGTGACGGCAGGGACGGGGTTGGGGTCCCACCAGGTCCCTTCTCCCGGTCCTCAGGGGGCTGAGATGGCCGCAAGTCCCAGGAGCTGCCGCAGGGGAAACTGAGGCACCGGGACTCTGCCTTTCATCCCCATCACATGCCCCCATCCCGCTTGGCTCTGGTTTGGCTGGGCCCTAAGGATTTGTCCCACCCTCCCGCGGGTGTCCTGGTCCCCCCAACCCAAACCACGGAGCATCCCCTCACCCCGAAAGTGTGCTCGTCCGTCGTCTCCACGGGCCCCTCCAGCGAGCTGTTCCTGGTGCCTGGGGCGGGGAGAAGGGCGCAGGGTGAGCGTGGGGCAGGGGGTCCCTTTCCCCTGGGGTGGTCGCAGCAAGGGGGGGGGGTCCTGATGGGGGGGGGGGGGGGGATATGCACATTTTGGGGGCTGGGGCAGGGGGTTGTGCCTGCTGCAGCGGGGACCCCGTTGGGGAGCAGCGTGCCCGGTCACTCACCCAGTGGAGACAGAGACACTGGTGCAGCCCAAAGGGAGAGAGAAAGGAGAAACCTTCGTTATTCCCCAGGCGAGAGCACCCCATCCTGCCCCCCCTCCCGCTTCTGGGGAAACTGAGGCACATCGGGCCTTGCTCGGAGAGCCAGCTACAACCCACTTTGCACACCGATTCAAGGAGAGATGCGGCGCATCTCCTCCGCTGAGACCGGGCTTAGCGGGGGGAGCCCTCAGGCAGCCCCCCCCCCCCCCCCTTTGCCCGGTGTTTCCCGGCACCTACCGGGAATGGGCTCCTCGGGGCTGAAGCTGAAGGGGTTTTCCATGAAACGCCCCTGGACGCTGCGGGCGGCAAAGCCCAGGGGGTTGTGGACGAGGAGGGTGTAGTTGCCGTTGTTGACGTGCGTGGGACGGTTGAGCTGGAGGCAGCCGTGGAGGACGGTGGAGTTGTGCTCGTACTCCACGATGCGGGTGTGGATGTAGGGTCCCTCGGCCAGGGCCGTGCCGTTGAAGAGCCAGCGGATGCTGGGGACGGGATTGCTGTCCACCGAGAAGGGGATGCACCAGAAGTGCTGGGGGATGGCTTCGTGCAGGAGCAGGATCACTGGGGGAACTGGGGGAAACAGAGTCGGGTGGGTCCCCGAGCCGGCCCCCTCACCCGGCGCCCACGCCGGCCCCCTCCGGGCTGCTCACAAGTGACGTTCAGCGTCACGCTGTCCTCCGCCGGCCCCGCCGCGTTCTCCGCCCGGCACGTCAGGTCTTTGTGGTTGAGGTTGGAGGAGACATTGCTGATCTCCAAGACGATCTCCCAGTCTGAGACCTGCTGGGAGCACCGGGACAGTGAGCAAACAGCCCCCCGCAAGAGCTGTGCCAGCTCCTGCATCCCCCCCCCCCTCCATGCGAGAGGATGCTGCGGCAGGGACAGTGCTGCCGGGAAGGTCCCCGGCCGTGCTCCAGCGAGGCTGAGCTTGCCTTGGTGACGACAGGCAGCTCGAGTCCCACCTCGGGGACCACCCATTCCCCGGTGGCCGGTGGCTCGGCGGCGATGTGGCAGGTGAGGTTGACGCTGTCCCCTTGGCGCAGCACCGCCTCGGAGTGCTCGATGCGGACGGTCGGGGGCTCTGCCGAGGAGAAGGGGGTGAGCGGGGCCACGTGTGTGTCATCGTCCCCCCCCTGCTGTCCCCAGCCAAGCAGCTCAGGAAGGGGGACAAACCCAGCACCCAAACCCGGCGGGGTCCCCTGCCACGTACCGCAGGCGCGGAGGGGCTGGCTGCCCAGGGGGACCAGCACGCTGCCCTCCCAGCAGCCCAGCGACTGGTTCCCCAGTTCGGCCCGGCTCCCGTTCTGCCAGAGCTGCAGCCAGCGGAGGCCGCAGGAGCAGTTGAAGGGATTTCCCACCAGGATGCTGAGATGGGGAAGGGAAGAGGACAAGGGGTCAAACGGAATGCGGTGGCCCGGGCTCCGGCTCATACACAGGCGGCTACGTCCCCAGCGGGGTCAGCCCGGGCTGGATGCCGGCATCCCCAGCCCCGGCTGCGCTGATCCTGCACCGAGCGCTGCTGGTGCTCCCGGATGCGCCCAGGGCCAGGCGCCGGGCCGCGCGTGCCACCCCTGTCCCCGTCCCCACGCCCGTGGCTGTCAGAGCCACCGTCTCGCTGTGTCCCCAGCCCCATCCCTGCCTTCGTGTCACCCCGGGGGTGCATCCCCGGCAGCGGAGGCTCTGCAGTTGCTTCTCCCTCCCCCCCCCCCCCAACATCACTCACAGCTCTTGCAGGGGCAGATGCTGGAAGGTCTTCCAGGAAAGGCTGTGCAGCGCGTTGGAGGAGAGATTCCTGCCGGGACAGATCCCGTCAGCCACCCCCTCCCACCGCAGTCCCCCCCCTCCTGCATCACTCCACCCTTGCAGAGGGTCTGGCCGGGACACGCCGTGACCAAGCAAAACCACCTCTGCCAGGGTGCCACCAGCCTTCAGGCACCTCCCTGCAAAGGGGGAGCCCCACGCACCCCACGACAGGGTCCCCCCCCTGCTTTCTGGGGTCCCCTCCCGCACCAGGGCAGCATGGAGCTCCCGGGGGGGCCGGCAGCTGCCCGCACTCCTGCCCCTGATCAATGGTTTCCCACTCAGCGGCAGAGCCCCACGCGGCCCCCCCGGCCTGGCTGATGTGCCGATGGGCAGCGGGACACCATCGATCCTGCCCGGGCGCGGGGACCAGCCACCCTGCGCCGGGGCCGAGCGCCTGCGGGGAGGGGGGGGCCGAGCCCCAAAACTGGGGGGGTGGTTGAGGTGGGGAATTGGGGGGGGGGAATACTCACACGTGGCTCAGCCTGGGGGTGTCCAGGAAGGCGTCGGTAGAGATGTGCTGCAGCCCCGACCTGGAGATGGTGCTGGGGGAGGGAAGGGCTGAGCACCCGCACTGGGGACCCCGAATCCCCATCCTGGGAACACCCCCTTTGCCTCCCCACAGCGGGATCAAGCTCTGGGGATCCCCCAGGCATCCCCCCCCCCCCATTTCCCTGTGCAGGGATCCCACCCCGGGGTGCTCACAGGCTCCTGAGGTCCCGCAGCATCCTGGTGTCAGCCCGGGTCAAGGTCGTCAGCGTCTGCTGGTTCTCGATGACGCTGGAAAGCAAATGAGGGGGGATTGGGGAGCAGCCCCAGGACCCCCCCATGCCAGGGGCTGCCAGCAAAGCGTGGGGCGAGGGGAGCGGGGGGCCACGGCTCTCCCCCTCCCCAGGCTGTGCCTGCACTACCCCACACCAGCCTGTGGCTGGGGACGGGGACAGGGACGGAGCTGAGTTGCCCCGCTGTGCCTCAGTTTCCCCTGGGCAGACAGGGATGAGCTGGGAAGGGGGGGCCGGGGATGGCAGCAGCCGATCCTGCTGGCACTGAGTCTCCGGCCGGTGTGTGCCGTGCGGGGCCGGGGCTGAGCCACCACTTGGAGCCCGCGGTCTCACCCAGAGAGTGAGTTTGCCAGGTCTCAGTCCCACTCCTCCGTGGGTCCCCACCTTTCCTTGCACCCCACAGTGTCCTGCGATGGGATGGGGGGCACCGACTGTTGTGTCCCCCCCCTCCCCTTTTCCCAAGGCAGGGGGTGAAGGAAAGCCCCTTTGGGAGCGGGTGCGGGGTTTTCCCACCCCAGGGGCTGCTCCTGCAAACCCCAAATTGTGGGGATTCAGACCCACACCGAGGGGGTTTCGGTCCCACTGACCCCCGTCCGTGGGGGGGGGTTCCCTACCGCCACCCCCATGGATGAGGCTGCAGGGGTGGGAGGGACGAGGGAGGCCGGGGCAGCGGGCCGGCCGGCTGGGGGTCTCTCGGGGGACCGCCATCCCCGCCACCACCCACCCCACCCACCAGCGAACAAAGAGCTGGCAGCGCCCCGCGGCGCAGCATCCCCCAGCACGTGGGGGAAACTGAGGCACGGAGACATGCCGCAGCCAGCCCCCGGCAATGCGGCACAGCCAGGGCTGCGGCAGGGGGAGGACCCAGGAGGCCAGGCACCCCGGTATCACCCAGCACCCCATACCCCCCCCACCCCCAGCACCCTCCTCGCCTCTGCTCACTCCAGCCCTCCTCTCCCCAGCATGAGCCCTGGAACAGGGGGATGAGCGAGAGCAGAGGAGATCCCCCCAAACCAGCAAATTCGGGTGCCCCCCTCAGACCTCTCTCAGCATCCCAACCCACAGGCCCCAGGGCAGGGTGACAGCCCTGCCAGGGTAGGGACAAGGGGCTCCGTCCCTCCCTGCACCCCGGCCCTGCCCCACCACGGCATGGGTGCTCCCTGCCCAGGGACACCGCTGCGCCCTCAGCCCATCGCTCCCCCTGGCATCGCTGCGGGAGGGGGCGAAGAGCTGCCCTCAGCCCCTGACTCGCTCCCTGGGGGGATGCAGCAGGGCTCCCCCCGTCTTTGCAGCCCCCAACACCTCCCACCAAGCAGCCCCACTCCCCACAGGGATTTCAGCCCCATAGCAGATCCAGCCCCACTGCCGCGGTCTCAGCCTCGGAGTGCTCCCTGCTCCATCACTGCCCCAGCCCAGCCCCATCGCCCCGTCCCAAGCTCCGTCATCCCCATCGCCTCCATCATCACCGTCCCCCAGCCCCATCGCCCTGTCCCCGAGCCCCATCGCTCCATCACGCCCAGCCCCACCGCCCCCCACCCCATCACCGCACCCCTCAGCCCATCGCCCCCAGCTCCCGAGTTCCATCGCCCCCAGCCCCATCATCCCCATCCCTGAGCTCCATTCCCCCTCAGCTCCATAGCCCTGTCCCCCAGCTCCATCACCCCCAGCCCCGTCACCGCATCCCTCAGCCCCATCACCCCCAGCCCCTCTGCCTGGTCCCCAAGCTCCATCACCCCCTGCTCCATCGCCCTGTCCCCCAGCCCCATCACCCCCCGCCCCACGGCCCCGTCCCCCCAGCCCCACTCACACGTCGGTGAAGCCGCCGGTTCCCAGCAACCGGGCAAGGCTGCCCACGGTGCCGGGCTCCCGGCAGAGCAAGGTACCGGCCCGGGGGCAGCGGCAGGGTCGGGGGCAGGGACCGGCAGCGCCCGGGGCGGGCAGGGGCAGCAGCAGAACGGCCAGGCAGAGCCAGGCGGGCAGCGACGGCATCGCGGGGCCGGTGTCGGACCCGGTGCCGGTGCCCGGTGCCCGGTGCCGCCCTCCCTCGCACTTGCCCGGCAGCCCGAACACGGGGCCGTGCGGGGCTTAAGAGCATCGCAGGGACCGGCCTCCCGGGAGGGGCCGGCGGCTCCCCCCGCCCCGGCACCGCCCCCGCCCCGGCACCGGAGACCCCCCCCCCGCCCCGGGGCCCGCGGGCGGGGATGGAGGGGCAGCGCCGGGCCCCCCCGCCCGTGACTCACCGGCACTCGGGACCCGGGAAGCCCCCGGCCCGGGGTTGGATGGCGGGGGGGGGGGGGGAGGCTCGGCTGCAGCCCTGCCCGGAGCCCCCCGCCCCACGGAGGGGTGTCCTGCCGCACACGGGTAGCGAGCAGGACGCCTGCCTGCACCCTGCCTGCACCCTGCCTACGTACCTGCACTTTGCCTGGACCGCTGCACCCTGCCTGCATGCCTGTGCCCTGCCTGCATGCTTGTGCCATCCGTACCTGCACCCTACCTAGACGCTTGCACCCTGCCGGCACCCTGCCTGCACGCTGGCACCCTACGACCTGCACCCCCCAGCCCCAAACCTGCCCTCCCCCCCCCCCCCAGCCCCACAAAGCAGCGTCCCGGCATGAGAACCCCCAACCATGCCGGGGCACACGCGTGCACAAGTATGCACACGCGTGCACAAGTATGCACACGCATGTACGCACGCACACGCACATCCAAGACCTGGCTCCAACCCAGAGCTGGCTGCACGTAAGGGACAGGGGACGTCACACCAGCACCCCTGGGCTCATGGGGCCACCAAGAGTCCCCCAACCTGTCACACCCCTCCCTAGGCTGTGCCCCCAAAATCTCAAAGCACGACGGAGCTGCCCTGACTCGGGCTCTTCCCCCAGCACCCCATTATTTTGGGGTGCAGAGAGGCTGGAGGCAGAGGGGGTGTTTGGTGGCACAGTGGCCCCATCCCCAGCTGTCACCCCTGGCTGGGACCCTCCTCCTCCTCCTCCCCAGGGAGGCAGGGCACGGCTGGTGTGCACCCACCACCCTCCCTCCATGGGTCCCCATCCCCACCCAGCTGCTGCCTGTCCCCGAGCTCATCCCAAAGCACCTCGGGGGTGGCTCATCTGTGCACTGAGTTTAGCACATTCTCAGCCTGCATTCCTCCCGCATGGCTCCATCTCCCACACCAGCCCCCAGTGGCACCCGTGGGGCCACGGTTCGCCCCTGGGGCGATCTCCCGTGAAACGCCGCTGGCCATCCCCAGCAGCCCCCCCCCCCCGGCAGAGCTGGCCGGTGGCTGCCGCCCCGCCACGTCTTCCCAAATTCCACTGCTTTGACGTTTTTCCCCAGAAACGCCCCCGGTTCGGGCACCGCAGGGCAAAGCCACAGCCGGGGCACGCAGGAAGCGGATGGGGCTGGCGGGGAGGGGGGGGGATTGGAAAGCCCCGTGTGCCACCACCCCCACCCCCCCCGTGACCCCCACAAACCAGGCACCGCCACGGCCGAGCTTCGTCTCCCTTTATTCGCGCTCATCCCACGGCCACAGATTAGACAGTGAAGCCCCTTCCGCGGACCAGCACGGCCCCGACACTGGTCTCAGTGCCGGGGACTGGGAGGAGGCATGAGGGCGGCCCCAGGCGTCTCCTGCTGCAGGGCTGCCCCGTGCCTCAGTTTCCCCACCTGTAAAATGGGGGGTCTCACTACTGACCTCTTTGCCGGGTGGCTGGGGACTGGCGGCAGAGGCAGGTTGGTGGGGGGACCCCGAACCCCAAAACCCGCTCCCCACCCCCATACACCCATTTCCCCCCCCCAAAAAAATAAAGAATGACCGGGGTGGTGTCCTCCCAACCAGCAGCCCCCCCCACACACCCTCCCCCCGACTTGGGGCACCCCAATTTATTCCCAGGGGAAATGCACCCCACAGAGCATCCTCGCTTTGCCTGCCACCCCCTTCCCAAGGCACCCGCTCCTCGGCCGGGCCCTTGGAAGCAATAAATAACACGGGGGGGGGGGGGGGGGTCCCCAGCAGTGGGGGGGCAGCTGGAGGAGGGCGGGGGGGGGGGGTGCAGAGTCCAGCGCGGGTCCGAGGACACCCCAGGATCAGAGTCAGGCCGTCCCGTTGGGGAGCTGGCCGGGGCTGCGGTCCTTGCGGGAGGGCAGGGGGGACGCGGGGGGCTCGTCCTCCCCGGGGGATTGATCCGTCTCGGCGTCGGAGGGTTCGCCCGAGCCGCGCCGGCGGTTCTCGGGGCTGTAGAAGAAGGAGAGGGTGCGGAAAGCGGGTGCCATGTGGTCCTTGATGCTCTCCAGGAGCTGGACGAAGGAAGGGCGCTGGCGCGGGTTCTGCTGCCAGCACAGGCACATCAGCTCATGGCTGCGGGAGAGAGGGTGCCCGCTGGGTTTGGGGGGGGCCCCGGCACCCCACGGCCATCCCAACGCTGCAGAGACCACAGGCCAGGGTGATGGGCTCGGTGCCGGTTTTCACCCCCAGCCTTTCCCGCAGCAGGGTGAGGGTCCGGAGGCGGGAGGGGGGGTCTCCTCCCACCACTCACAGTTTGTCGGGGCAGTTTTCAGGCCGCTCCAGGACGCCGTTGTCCATGACGAAGCGCAGGACCTGCTCGTTGGACATGCCCTGGTAGGGCTGCTCGGCCAGCGTGGCGATCTCCCACAGCACCACGCCGAAGGACCTGCCGGCACGCCGCCGCTTAGCCGGGGGGACGTCCCCCCAAATCTCCCCGGGCTCCCCCCACCCCAACACCTACCAGACATCGGACTGCGTGTTGAAGATGCCGTCCTTGAGGGCCTCTGGGGACATCCAGCGGACGGGGAGCAGCCCCTTGCCCCCTTTCCGATAATAATCCGTCTCGTAGATATCCCGGGTCATGCCGAAATCTGGTGGAGGAGGAAGAGGAGGAGGAAGGCGCGAGCACCGGGAGATGCGGGGCTGGCAGCGAGCCTGCCCGCCGCTGCCCACCCACCTCCGATCTTGACGGTGAAGTCCTCGGACACCATGCAGTTGCGGGCGGCCAGGTCCCGGTGCACGAACTTGTTGGCGTTGAGGTAGGCCATGCCGTCGGCGATCTCCCCCGCCATCTGAATCATGTCCTTGAGCGACGGCAGCGGCAGCCCGGGGTTGTTCTGCACCGTGCACAGAGAGTCGGGGCTGGGACACACCGGGGACCCCCCGGGAACGAGGTGGGTGCCCCTTCGCCCGCAGGACTCTGCGGCACCCGGCCAGCCCCTCACCTCAGCGTCAGGCCTGAGCGAGCGCAAGTAGCTCTTCAGGTCCCCGCGCGTCATCAGCTCCATGATGACCAAAGCTGGCTGGCCCTGGGACACGACGCCGAGCAGACGGACCTGGGGGGGATAAAGAGGGGTGACACGTGAGTGGCCGGACCCCCCCATGCCACCTCCCTCCCCCTCAGCTGCCCACCTACCACGTGGTGGCACTTGAAGGCTTTCATGACGGAGGCCTCGTTGAGGAACTCGATGCGCTCCCGCATGGTGGCCAACTCGTTGACCGTCTTCAGGGCCACCTTGGTCTCCTCGCCCTCAGCGGCCAGCCCCAGCGCCAGCCCCTCGTACACCATCCCGAAGGAGCCCTGCCCCAGCTCCCGGATCACCGTGATCTTCTCCCGCGACACCTCCCACTCATCAGGCATGTACACTGCGGGGCGAGGGGGCACCACCCCATCACTCTCACCATCCCCATCACTGTCACCATCCCCATCACCATGTCCCTCCCCATCCCAATCTCTGTCTCCATCCCCATCACCATCATCATCCCCATCCCCGTCACCATCCCCATCCCCATCCCATCCCCATCTCCATCCCCATCTCCACCTCCATCACCATCCTCATCCCCATCCCCATCCCATCCCCATCTCCATCTCCATCCCTGTCACCATCCCCATCCCATCACCATCTCCATCTCCATCCCTGTTACCATCCCCATCCCATCACCATCTCCACCTCCATCCCCATCTCCACCTCCATCCCAATCCCCATCCCCATCTCCACATCCATCCCCATCCCATCACCATCCTCGTCCCCATCTCCATCTCCATCCCTATCCCATCCTCATCCCATCACCATCCCCATCCTGTCACCATCCCCATCCCATCCCCATCCTCATCCCATCCCATCCCCATCCTCCTCCCATCCCATCCCCATCCCCGCCAGCACGGCCCCGGCAAGGGAAGGGAGCAGCAGACCCCCAGGGACGCCCCTGCCCGTCCCGACGTACTGTCCGAGGCACTGAAGTACTCGGGGTTGACGGAGGCGTAGAGCGTCCCGCTGGGGTACCCGTCGTTGCTCCTGCGAGGGGTGGGCGTCACTCAGAGGATGGGGAGCGAGGACACGATGCCACCTCCCCACGACCCTTCCCCAGCCCAGCCCCGGGGGCGCAGGGAGGGGCGCTACCTCTTCTTGTTGTAGAAGAAGACGAAGACGGCGAGGCAGGAGATGAGCACCATGAGGGCCACGGGCGTGACGGTGAGCAGGACGTAGAAGCTGCCGGACTCCTCCTCGGCTGCCGGGAGCAGGCGGCCGTGGGCCAGGGCCCGAGCACTCGTCCCGCCCCACACGGTGCAGGCACGCTTGTCCCACCACCACTGGTGGGCCAGAGAGGGGGAGCCCCCAGCTCCCCAGACCAGCAGCACCCACTGATCTCTGGGTGTCCCTGGCCCAGAGCAGCCCCCAGTCCCCTAGATCCCCCAATCCAGCAGCATCCCCTGATCCTGAGCATCCCGGTCCAGCAGCATCCCCTGATCCTCAGCATCCCAGTCCAGGAGCATCCCCTGATCCTCAGCATCCCGGTCCAGCAGCATCCCCTGATCCTGAGCATCCCAATCCAGGAGCATCCCCTGATCCTGAGCATCCCAGTCCAGCAGCATCCCCTGATCCTCAGCATCCCCTGATCCTCAGCATCCCAATCCAGGAGCATCCCCTGATCCTGAGCATCCCAATCCAGGAGCATCCCCTGATCCGGAGCATCCCCTGATCCTCAGCATCCCAGTCCAGCAGCATCCCCTGATCCTGAGCATCCCAATCCAGGAGCATCCCCTGATCCTGAGCATCCCAGTCCAGCAGCATCCCCTGATCCTGAGCATCCCCTGATCCTCAGCATCCCAGTCCAGCAGCATCCCCTGATCCTCAGCATCCCCTGATCCTGAGCATCCCAGTCCAGCAGCATCCCCTGATCCTCAGCATCCCGGTCCAGCAGCATCCCCTGATCCTGAGCATCCCAATCCAGGAGCATCCCCTGATCCGGAGCATCACCTGATCCTCAGCATCCCAGTCCAGCAGCATCCCCTGATCCTGAGCATCCCAGTCCAGCAGCATTCCCTGATCCCCAGCTATCCAGTCCAGGAGCATCCCCTCATCCCCAGCACCCCAGCCCAGCAGCATCCCCCAACCCTCCATCTCCCCAGCCCACCAGCATCCCCAATTCCCCAGTGCCCTGATCCAGCAGCACCCCCTGAAGCCCAGCTTCCCGGCCTCACAGCCCCCCCCGCCTTCCCTGCCTGCCCGGGGACCCCGCTGGCGTCCCCCCTTGTCCCCCACGGGTACCTGGCCCCAGGATGTAAAACTTAACGAGCCCCGTCCACGAGCCGTTGCCGGCCAGCGAGGTGGCCCGGACCTTGGCCGAGTAGTTCCCGGGCTGGAGCAGAGCCAGGTGGACCCCCCCGTACTTGGAGTAGCGGTGACGGGAGACGCAGACGACGGTGGTGACCTCCTGGGGGGGGGGGGGACAAAGCGGGTGGCGACGGGGGGCTTCATCCCCACCCCAGCCATGCACAAGCCTCGGGGGAAGGAGATGGGATGGGATGGGATGGGATGGGATGGGATGGGATGGGATGGGAAGGGATGGGAAGGGTGCTGTCCCCCGTAAGCAGGCCTGGCAGGGCCGGGCAGGGGGTGCCACGGGGGGGCCCTCACCTCGCTCTCGCGGCTGTACTTGATCTCATACTTGAGGATGAGCCCGTTGGGGTTCCTGGGCTCTTCCCAGCGCAGCAGGACGCTGTTCTTGCCGGCCGGCTCCCACGTGACGTTGCCGGGAATGTTGTCGGCTTGCACTGGAGAGGGGCACAAAGGGGGTCAGCTCCTGGGGGCATCACCTGGACCCCAACCCGCTGCCAGTCCCCCATCTTGAAGGTGCCAGGACCCCAGAGCATCCCGGCATCGCCGAGGCAGGGTTTGGGAGGAGGGGAGGCTGCCGGGACGTACGCTCGGGCATAGTCCTGGCAAAGACGAAGGTGGCGGCGCTGCAGCCCACGGTGTGCGCGGCGTGGTTGCAGGCGTGGATGTCGATGCGGTACTCGGTGAAATGCCGCAGCCGCGACAGCACCGCCCGGTCGCGTACCACTTTGTCCTCGAAGATCTGGAAGTCGGGTTTGGGCTCACCCCCGGCGCGGCTCGGGGCTGGCGGCTCCGCCGAGGAGGCGTTGGCCGGGGATGTGACGGCCACCACATCCCTGCGCCGCTTCGGGGTCCTGCGGGAGATGGGGACAGGAGGCGGTGGGGAGCCAGGACGCCTGGGTTGTCCCCCAAAATCGAGCAGGGGAGAGGAGATCCTCCAGGGTCGCGTGGTCCCCGCTCACCTCTGCGGGTTCTTGTTGATGGACGTCACCTTCCAGGGTGGCCTGAGACAGCGGGAAATCGGTTCAAGGATCTGCCGGGAGCAGCCACTGGACCCCCCACCCGGGGCAGACCCACGCACCCAGCCTGGGGGACCCCCCCTGACACGGGGACCCCTCCGGACGGCACCTAGGGATGATGATGGAGTTGTGGAGGAAGTTCTCGAACTTCTTCTGGAAGGACTCGGCTTCGCCCTCCATGCGGAGCTGCCCGTCGGCGGGGCGGCAGGGGCAGCACCGCTCCTCCGCGTCCTGCTCCACCTCGGGGCCATCCCCGTCCCCGAAGCGGGTGTCCGCGCTGCTGGTGGGCAGCTTCAGACCTGCGGGCAGAGACGGGCAGGGCTGGCAGCGCTGCCTGAGCCCAGCTCGGTGGGAACATCCCTTTTCCCACCGGTGTCCCCGGCTGCTGCGCTCAACCTGCCTGCGCTGCCCCTGCCCGGCAGCCCTGCCTGCCCTGCCTGCCCTCACCTTTGTGGCAGTAGTCGTTGACGTAGAGCTCCATGTCCTCGGCCAGCTGCTGCCACAGCACCAGGTAGTAGGTGATGTTGCCGTTGCGCTGCGTGGGCGGCTTCCAACGCACCACGATGTGGGAGGAGGAGTTGGACATGGAGATGACGTCCCGGGGCACCGTCGGAGCTGGGCGGACACGAGGGTGTCAGTCCGTCTTTTGGGGGGCCACCATGGGCATCCCCGGCCCCCTCACCAGCCCCTTACCCGCCGGCATGGTACGGATGTAGACCACCTCGCTCTGCGCCCCGTAGTTGCGTCCTTCCTCGGCGGTGGTGAGGGTGATGGCGCGGACGAAGATGGCGTATTGGGTCCAGGGGCGGAGGTTGAGCAGGGCCACCCCCGGCGCCTGCTCGCTGCTGAGCGGCAGCTCCACGTCCAGCACGTTCCAGCTCTGCGCCCCGCAGGCGTCCTGCCCCACGTACTCTGACACGTTCTGGAAGGGTCTGCCCCCATACCGGGCATCAGGGGGGGTGGTCCTGGGAACCCCCTCCCAGCCACACAACTCCCCCCGAGGTCCAGCAACCCACCAGCACACAAGAACACCATGGGCTGGGGTTCCCAAGCCCTCCGCGATGGGGACAAGTTGGGGACGGCGAGCACTTACGACTCCTTGTAGTAGACGATGAAGCTGAGGAGGTCCCGGTACTCGGGGGGCCGGTACCGCTCCCACTTGAGGAAGATGCGGTCGGACTCGGTGACGTTAGAGATGAAGCGCAGGGTCTGGGTCTTGCCTGCGGAGAGGAGGCAGGGTTCGGGCAGGGGGTCGCGGCACTGCCGGGTGTCCCCGTCCCCGTACTCACAGGACGCCCGGTCCCCGTTGGTGCGGGGGTTGATCTCCGCCTTGTTCTGCCGGCCTTTGGTGCCCGTCACCTCCTCCATGCGGTAGATCTCGGCCAGGCACAGCTTGGGGTTGAAGGCGAAGTACATCTTGCCCACGGGGATGGAGAGGACGTGGTGGCTCCAGTCCCAGAGCTGCTGCAGGTTCTGGTTATCCAGGACGTACAGGGTGTAATTCCTGGAGGAGGAGACATGGATGGAGGCAGTGGGCACGGGCACCCCCAAAACCACACGTGTGTGTGTGTGTGTGTGTGTGTCCCCCAACCCACACCCCATCCTCACCCGTCCACCATGGAGTCGCCGCGGATCAGCTTGAGGTTCTTGAAGAAGGACAAGGAGACGAGGGCAAAGGAGTGCTTGATCTTCAAGAAGCCCGTGATGGTCTCGATGAGCCCCAGGCTGCTCTGCAGCTCCGAGGCCAGGTTATCTGGGGACAACCCACGGGCGTGAGCATGGGGAGGGGGGCACCCCCCCCATTAATTCACCCTGCAAGGGAAAAGACCCCCCTCCTCCTTCACCCCCCTGCACCCCATGGCAGCTCTCCCACCCGGGGTGGGTTGCGGTGGCGGGCGCGGATCCGGCACTCACAGCCCCGGCGAATGTTCACGATGAGGTTGCCCTCGAGGAGGGTGCAGCCCCCCAGCTCCTGCGCCGCCCGCGTCGAATCGATGGTCTTGGTGCCCACCTTGCACACCTTGGGGCACAGCCCCTCGCACTTGTGGCAGAAGATGCTGCGGGCAGGAGGACGGGGACGGGATGTGAGCCGGGCACCATGCCACCCCCGTGCCCGTGCCGGAGGGCGGGAGATGGGGTGAAGCAGCGGGGACCCTTCCGACCTGCTCTCATTCCTGGTGTAGCCCGAGGGACACTCGGAAAGGCACTGCCGGTGGTGGATGACGAACTTGGAGGCGTCGCGGGGGTTGTCGGAGACCTTGCGGAGGCTGGCGCAGTACTCGGCGGTGAC
The DNA here is from genome assembly GCF_018139145.2 of Gymnogyps californianus. Classification (NCBI taxonomy): domain Eukaryota; kingdom Metazoa; phylum Chordata; class Aves; order Accipitriformes; family Cathartidae; genus Gymnogyps; species Gymnogyps californianus. The sequence continues at coordinate 975,932 of NC_059499.1, read as the reverse complement.
GCAGCGCCAGCCCTCGTACTCGTAGGTGCGGGGCGGGCAGGAGGGCAGGCAGTGCCCGTTGAAGTGGAAGTGGCGGCAGGCGACGCAGGCTCGGTTGTCGCGGGGTCGCCCGCAACCCCCCAAGCACTCGGCGTGGCAGCACTCGCCCGCCGCCGTACACGCCGAGCCCGCGCCGCACGGGCACACTGCCAGGAAAGAGACGGCGCCGTGGGCGAGGAGAATCCTCCGGGAGCAGATCGCCCGGCCCCGGGGCAGCACGGCGGGGCAGGGGGATCGGGCTCCGCACAGGGGTGAGAGGGAAGAGGTGGGAAGAGCTGGGGGGGAGCTGCCGACGCCCTCCGGCTCTGGGGGGGCAAGGGGAGAGGGGTGGAGGGATGGAGGGATAGATGGAGTGATGCAGGGATGCAGGGATGAAGGGATTCAGGGATGGAGGGATGCAGGGATGGAGGGATGCAGGGATGGAGGGATGCAGAGATGGAGGGAGGGATGGAGGGAGGGATGGAGGGATGCAAAAACGGAGGGAGGGATGCAGGGATGCGGGGATGCAGGAATGGAGGGAGACAGGGATGCAGGGATGAAGGGGATGGAGAGATGCAGGAAGGGATAGAGGGATGCAAGGAAGAAGTGACGGAGGGATGCAGGGAAGCAGGGAGGGATGCATGGTGGGATGAAGGGACAGAGTGATGCAGGGAGGGATGGATGGAGGGATGGAAGAATGGAAGGATGGAGGGATGGAAGGATGGAGGGATGCAGGGACAGATGGAGGGATGCAGGAACGGGCGGAGGGATGCAGGGATGACCAAAGGGTGAGTGGACGGAGGGCCAGGAGGGTCAACGGGTGGCCGTGTGACCAGCTGGACAGGCAGAGGAAGGGCTGCACGGATAGACGGCAGGACAGACGGATGGACGGGGTGAGGCTCAGCCCATGCTGAGCCCCAGCTGCCCGGTGCAGCCGGTGCCGGGGCAGCAGCCGAGGTTACAGCCCCGATAAGGATCTGTGTTTATAGTATATATTTCATTACCAGGTCTCCTGTTTACAGCAAACGAGCCCGGGAGGGGCCCGTATTTACCTCGCCGCTGGGAAAACATGGCAGCCGGGAGCTGGCCTCTCCTCCGGAGGATGATACAGCACGGATCCGGTTACCCCCACCGCGCTGCCGGTGCGGCACGCTCCCAGCAGCAGGGGAGCGACGGCCACGTGCCAGGGCCTGCCATCCCCTTGCGGCTCCACCAGCCTTCCCCAGTGCCCTCCCCGTTTACCCTACAGCCGCCACGGTGCAAACCGGCACCATCCTGGCAAAGCCGCCGGCACGATCGAGCCCCGTGCTGCCGGCACCTACCTTTCTGGCAGTAGCTGGATGTCCAGCAGCGATAATCCAGCTGCCCGTTGACGCTGGTCTGCGCACACGGCTTCTCCACGTCCAAGATGCCCGGGCAGACGTCGGCGCACTCTTCGGCCAACTTATTGCCGACGATGTAGGTGTTGTCCACGGCGTCGGGCAACAGCAGCCCCCAGTCGATGGTGGAGAGGTGGCAAAGCTCCTGGTTGCGTTCGATGCGGACCGAGCCGCGCAGGACGTGGCCCAGGCTGTGCAGCCCCACGTCCCGCAGATGCGGCATCTCGAAGATGACCAAGGCGTAGCTGAAGAAGAGGTTGGTGCCGCGGATGACGGAGAGGTTGGGGAAGAGATCCCGCAGGCTTTCCAGCCCGTAGACGCGGAAAAGGAGCAGGTACTCGGTAATCATGAGCAGGCGAGGGAAGCTGAGCCCCCGAAAATCCTCGGCGCCCGTGGTGAACATCAGCAGGATCTGCAGGTTGCCCTCGATGATGGAGCAGTTCTCCAGCTTCTGGAGCTGGGAGACGTCGTTGCGGATGTCCATGCTGCCGCAGACTGGGGTGGCGAGAGGGGGACCCCGTGGGCAGCAGGGACAGGGCAGCTGCCCCCCCCACACCATCCCCACCCCCAGCCAGGGATCCCCCCGCTGCGCCCATCGCTGGGGCCGCAGTGATGCTCGGGGCGAGGCGGGGGGGGGGGGGGGGGGATGTTTAATATCCCGGCGCTGCCTGTCAAATGTGGCTGCAATCGGTTTGGGCAGTCGGGGAGACGCGAGCGGCTCTGACAGGCAGCCGGCGCGCTGCGGCTCTCCGGGGCACGACGCGTCCGTCAGCGCGGCGAGCGGTGATGCTAACGAGGTCTGGCTCCCCGGGGGCGGCCGTCTCGCCCCATGTCAGCCCCAGGCCCACGTCCCAGCCCCGCTGCCCACCCTGGGGGGGGCAGGGGAGGGTCTGGCTGGGGGGTGCAGAGGGCTTTCCCCCTTCCCCGAGCTGTGGGGCAGCCATGGGGGGCTCACAGCATCTTCCCCCCCCACAGAGGTGTGGTTACCCAGTGGGCTGGCAGCTCCCGCAAGGTCGTTCCCATTAACTCCCCGGCACGGTGCCCAGGCGGCTAACAGGGCACAGGAGGCTACCGCAGGCACCCAGGCGGCACGGCCCCGGCAGTGGGTTTGCCATCCCGGGGCTTTTCCAGCTGGACCCTGGCAGGGAGCGGGAGCATCGGCAGCAGCACAAGGCCGAGCGCCTCCCGGTCCCAGCGGGGATGCAAGAGCCAGGATGAGCCGGCAGCTTCCCACTGGCAGCATCCCCGGCCTGAAACCTGACGCCAAATTATGGTGGAAAGAAGCCGCTGAGATCCCGGCGAGGGATTTACTGTAAACACCCGGAGTAAACACGGCCGGCTCGGCGTGTACCCTAAACACCAGGCAACACCGGCACCCCAGCTTGGCCACCCATGCCGCGGAGACCAGCCGGCCAGCACGCGGCACGCAGCTCGCCGGCACGGTCCAGGTCCCGGCGAGGGTCCGGGTGCATGGTTTGCCCCTCGTCTGTCCGCAGCCAGCCTGGGCCTACGGCTCGTGGCCGTATCCTCGTGAACGCATGCCCGGCGGTGTTTTTCCCCTCTCGGTGTCACTCATTAACCGCGGGCACCGCGGCCCTGGCAGCTGCCTGCAGCGGCAGGATCACGCAGGCAGACGCGTGTCCCTCACCCCCAGCCCCGCACCGGGGCTCGGTCCTTTGCAGGGGGCTGGTGCCGGCCAGGGGGAGCCATGTGTGTCCCCCCCCGTCCCCGGTGAGGACACGGGGGTCCCCTCCATCCTCCCGCAGGACCGAGGGACCAGCCGTGGGTGCAGCACCGGCCCCGGGGGTTCAGCCCCCGCTGCCGCCGCCACCCTCCCTGACCTTGGCAAAGTCACCCTGTCCCTCCACCGCGCAAGGGGACAGGGGTCCCCCAGTGTCCCTGGGGGGACAGAGAGGGGACAAGGGTCCCCGGTGGAGCAGACACAGCGAGGCGCGTCCCCCCGGGCAGCTCTCGCCACAGCCCCAGCACTGGGATGCTTCATCCCCCCCTTCCTCCATCGCTCCCACCCCCTCAGCACACCCCCTCGGCGCTGGGGGAAACTGAGGCACGGGGCGGCGGGGAGAGGAGAAGGCAGGACAGACCGACAGACCCCGAACCCAGCCCTCCTGGGGTGCCCCCAGCGCCTGCCGGCCAGCGGAGCTGGGACAGGAGCCCAGATGTCCCCCGCCATGGCCACGAGAGCCGGGACCCACCGTCGCCCCCCCTCCCCTCCATGCCACCCCCTCCCCAGCCGTTTTCCATCCCAGCAGCAGCGCCGGGAGCAGCGGTGCCGGCCCCGGCTCCCACCCAGCTACGCTTTTCCACCATTCCAGCTCCCGGCGGTGCCAAGCGATCGATGCCCCCGGCTCCGGCCGAGCCCCCCACCACGCTCCCCTCTTCCCATCCCAGCAGTGGGGGGGGTCCCACGCTCTGCCCCTCCTGCCCTCACATGGGGGGGGGTCCACAGCATATGGGGGGGAAACTGAGGCAGGGAGCACCGAAAGAGCTTTGCCTCAGGGTTTGGCTCTTGCAAGCCCCCACGGGCATCGCCACGCAGCACCCCCCCCCCGACCCCCCCAACCCCAGGGCTGACCCCCTCAAGCGAGGGACCCCCACCCCACTCCCGGCCACCCCCTTCCAGGCACTTACTTTCGGAGGGGGCCCGCACAGGGGGCAGCGGGAGGGGACCGAGGACCAGCAGCGTCACCCCCAGCCGCAGGGCACCCAGCGCCCTCGTCCCCATCCCCGAGTGGGACCCCCTGGGGTCCCGTCCCCGTCCCGCTTCAGGCGCTGCTACACCGTGTCCGGCCTCGCACGCCGTGTCCGGCCGGCACTCCCCGCCGGCACCCGCGGCACGCCGGGATAGGGGTGGCCCCCGCGGCCCTCGCCCGGACCCTGCGGCCCCTTCACTTTTGTTTTCGGCTGCCGCACACAAAATATTTAGCCTGACAACTGTCAGGGCCAGGGCCAGGGCTTGTTTGGGAAATAGAAAGGGGGAAAACAGGGCGGCCCCCCCGCGCCGGAGCGGGCCGGGATGGAAGGGCTGCCTCCTGCCTCAGTTTCCCCAGTTGGAGCAGGAGGATCCAGGTTGCTCTGGCATGGGGATGCCAGGAAAGCAGCCGAGCACCAACGGAGACCCCCCCCCCGGAGCGGCACAGAGGGGATGACTCAAGGGTCACCCTCCATCGCAGGGTGGATCCGGGGTGCCAGGACCCCACGTCCCCTGGGGTCCCCACGCCCCAGCGGCCCGGCAGCGAGGAGGAGGAGCGGGAGGAAGCTGCGGGCGTTCGGCACCAGCCAGTGCAGACCCAGGAGAGGAGGATGGATGAGGGGGGAGACATTTATTTCTCACACTAGGGCACGGGCGAGGGTCCCAGCCATGGGGCAGCCCCAGCCCTGCTGCAGCAGATACCTGGGGGGGGCAGGAGGAGAGGGCTGCTGACCCAGTGACCCTCCAGTACCATGAAACTGGGAGCACTGGGGCCAAACAGTCCTCCTGCCCCTTGGGATGGGGGACGGAGGGGCAGGAGGGGAGGGCTGCTGCCCCAGTGACCCTCCAGTACCGGAAACTGGGAGCACTGGGACCAAACAGTGCTTCCTGCCCCTTGGGATGGGGAGACGGGGGGCAGGAGGGGAGGGCTGCTGCCCCAGTGACCCTCCAGTACCATGAACTGGGAGCACTGGGGCCAAACAGTGCTCCTGCCCCTTGGGATGGGGAGACGGGGGGGCAGGAGGGGAGGGCTGCTGCCCCAGTGACCCTCCAGTACCATGAAACTGGGAGCACTGGGACCAAACAGTCCTCCTGCCCTTGGGATGGGGAGACGGGGGGGGGGCGGGCCCCCAGGGCTCCTCGCATGGGACGGCCCCTCTCGGGGGTCCCATCTCCTTTTGGGGGGGCTGCTCAGGAGCAGCTGCTTCTCCGCCGGCGCAGCAGCGTGACGGGGTGGCTGCCCTCCTCCTCCTGGTCGCTCTCGCAGCGGCGCTGGGGGCATAAGCGGGGCTGGAGGGCAGGGACAGGGACCCCCCCCTTGGGGAGAGGACACCCCCCTCGGGGAGAGGAACCCCCCCCAGGGGAGAGGACACCCCCCTCGGGGAGAGGAATCCCCCCCCCAGGGGAGAGGACACCCCAGGGGGGACACCCCCCATTGCACAGCCACTGCATAGCCCCCCCCCTTCCATTTGGGGGGCCGGATCCCCCAAACCCTTCTCTCCCCACCCCAGCCCATGCCGAGGGGGGGTCTGGGGGCTCCTGGCCGCTCACCAGCTCCTCGTCCTCCTTCCTCAGGCTGCAGAGCAGCCGCGTGCGGCAGAGCCGGTTGCAGGCGGACACCATGTTGTAGGAGAGCTGGGGGGGCAGAAGGGTGGGGTCCGGGGGGGGGTCACTCCCCTCCTCTGCCCCCCCACTACCACCACAGCATTACGTCTCCCCCCCCCGTCCGTCCGTCCCCCCGCAGACCCCCGAGACGCAGCCAGCCCTGGGATGGAGCACCAACCGAGCTCCTCAGGGACCCCATGGGTGGTGGGACCCCGCTGCTGGGTGGCCCCCCCACCCCTGCCCCAGGGCTGGGACCCCCTTCACCTTCCACTTCCTCCGAGCGTTGAACTTGCGGAAGTTTTTCATGTTGATGGAGGAACGGCTCCGGTTCGCTGCCTGCTTCCGGCTCAGGGGCTGCCGGGGGCGAGGACACGGTGTCCTTACCGTGCCCCCACCCCGCTCCCGGGGGGTCCGGCACCCAACTCCCCTGCCCGTCCCTCTCACCTTGATCCAGGGATGGACCAGGCACTCGGTTGCCGTCATGCGGTGCCTGCAGCAGAGAGGGATGCGGCGGCGGGGAGCAGTGGGGGTCCCAGCCCCATACATCCACCGTGGGGATGGGGATGGGATGGGGATGGAGATGGGATGGGGACGGAGATGGGGATGAGGAGGGGACGGGGATGGGGACGGGGAGGACAGAGACAGGGATGAGGACGGGACGGGGAGGGGATGGGGACGGGGATGAGGACAGGGACAGAATGAGGACAGGGACGGGGATGAGGACGGGGATGGGGACGGGGATGAGGACAGGGACAGGGATGGGGATGGGGACAGGGAGGAGGGACAGGGGGGGGGGGGGGGGGGGGGGAGGACAGGGACAGGGATGGGGATGGGGACGGGGATGAGGACAGGGACAGGGATGAGGACGGGGACAGGGATGGAGACTCACCCTGGCTCCTTCACCAGGAGCTGCCGGATGAAATCCTTGGCCATCTCGGAGGTCTGGCTGAAGCAGCGCTCCTCAAACTCATAGGCACCGGCCACGACGTTGGAGAGGGTCTCGGCATCCGTCTCACCCTGGAAGGGGGACAAGCCGCTGAGCCTGCAGGGACACGACAGAGCTACTGAGTGCCGGCACAGCACCGGCTTGGCCGCCCCAGCACCCAGGCTCGGCCGTGGCACGGTGTCCCCGTGCCTCAGTTTCCCCCGGCCGCAGGGAGCATTGCCCCGTACTCACAGGATATAGGTGATGACCCCGATGCTCCTGAAAGGCAGAGGTGGGGGTCAGGCGCTGCCCTCCCTCCCCAGGGTCCCCCCCGTGCCCCGCGGCACCCAGGGGGGGTCCCTACCCACCCCCCAGCTCGGTCCAGGGTCCCCGCTCCTCACCACATGTCGGTCGCGGAGCTCAGCGGCTCATAGTTGATCACTTCGGGAGCTGGGGGTGAACGCAGAGTTGGGGGGGCGGAAGACATTAGAGGGGACAGCACCGTCCCGGCCACCTCCCTCCTTGCACACCCAGGGGGTCCCGTCCCCACCCCGGGGGTCCCTTCGCCACGTCCCCGCAGAGCATCCCAGCTGCACCCCACAGAGTAGGGCTGCTCGGGGACCCCTGGGGACCCGCCAGCCCCGTACCGATGTACTGCGGGGTCCCGCAGAGGCTTTTGAAGGTGACGCCGTCCTCCAGGCGCTGGGCCAGCCCAAAGTCGATGATCTTGATCCGGGGCTTGGGGACATCCTTCTCCTGCAGCATGATGTTCTCCGGCTGCAGGGACGAGGCCGGGCACGGAGGGGTGACGGGGGGTGCCGGGCTCTGCCGGCGGGCACTGCCCCAGAGAGGGCAGCAGCATCCCGGGAAGCCAGGCAGGATGAGGCCAGGGCTCTGGAGATGCCCGGCGGGGGGGATGCAGCCCCTGGATCCCCCGAGAAGCGAGGATGGGGGGGTCCCCGTGGGCACCTTGAGGTCGAAGTGGGCGATGCTGCAGGCGTGCAGGTACTCCACGCCGCGCAGGATCTGTCCCAGGAACTCGATGGCCTCCTCCTCCGACAGCATCTCCTTCTCGGCGATGAAGTCAAAGAGCTCCCCGCCACCGATCCTGCGCGGGGCGAGGGTGGGGTGAGCTCTGCCACCTCCAACACATGGCACAAAAAGGGGGTCCCCTCCCGCCCCGGGACCCCCCACTCACAGCTCCAGGATGAGCACCATCTCGGCTCTGCTGGCGAAGAGGTCATGGAGCCGCATGATGTTGGGGTGATCGAGCTGGCGGAGGATGGCGACCTCCCGCTCCACCTGCGCCCGCTCCAGCCCCAGGCGGCTGCCCCGGCATCGCCGCGTCTTCACGAATTTGGCGGCGTAGAAGGTGCCGGTGCTGCGCTCCTGGCATCGCTTCACCACGCCAAAGTGCCCGCTGCGGCGAGAAGCCGGGTTGGGACACGGCCGGGCTGCCCCCGACACTGGGTGGGGGAGAACCCAGGCATCCGGCTGCCTCCGGGGACCCCGTTGCAGGCAGGATCCCTGCCTGCACCCCGCTCACCTGCCCAGCTTCTCCAGCAGCTCGTACAGGTCCTCCACGTTACCCGGGCTGAGAGCGGCCGCCAGCCCCTCGCTCCCCGCAGCCCCCACGGGGCTGGCCGTATCCTGCGGGAATGCACCGGGACCCGGCTCAGCTACCCAGCCGGGGTGCGGTGATGTGCCGGATCTGCCCCGTGGAGGGACCCCCATCCCACGGAGAGCACCGCAACCCCCCCCCAGCACGTACTAGAGGGGATTCTCCAGCGTCTAACACCGTGGCTGAGCTCGGGCCCTGGCCGGCTCTCCCGGTTTGCACTAAACTCTCCGGTATGTGGAAACTCGGAGCCCTTCACCCCTTGGTCAGGGCAGGCAGGAGCTGCCCAGCAGGCTCAGAAATCAGGCAGGGGCAGGCAGGGAGGGGGGGGGGTCACACCAGCCCCCACGCTCCCGCACTGCGCTGGGGTGCAAAATGCGGCGAAAAACTAACATTGCTGGTTTGGTTTTGGGTTTTTTTTTTTAAAAAAAAGGGATTCATAGTGGATAAAACCACCGGTGTGAGCTCATCCCCGAGAGTCCCACCCGGTCGCGTCCCCCGCAGCCCCCGGGCAGGGGACCCCGCGCATGCAAGTCCCAGATCTCAGCCCCTCGACCTCGGCTCACCTGGGTGCTGTCAGGGGCAGCCCCCGGCCCACCCCCAGCCGGGACCCCGGCCCGATCGCCCTCGGCCATCACTGCGAAGACAAGAAGGCACGGGGTGAGGGGGAGAGGGGCTTTGGGGGGACGGGGGGGGGACGCGGGGCCCCACGGAGGGCTCTGCTGGGCCAGTGCCCTGCCTGCACCCTGCGGTCCTGGCAGAGTCCCCCCCCAACTCATTATGGGGGACGGGCAGGACCCACTAAGGGGGTGCCGGCTCTCATCCCCGGCAGCTCCAAGCCCCAAACCAGCCTCTTTCGGCTGCTGGTTCACGCGGCAGCAGGCAAACACCGGCGCCCGACCCCCCGTGCCTCGGTTTCCCCAGCTTTAAGGTGGGGCTAGTGATGCTCCAGCGGTCAGGGCAGCCGGGACCAGCGGCTTTGCAGGGATGCGGAGAAGAGGGGACGCGGGTTCCAAGCCCCGGTTTTGGGGCCACCTCGATGTCCCCAGCGCTGTGTCCCTGGGAGCGGAAGGTTTCCTGGGCCGGTGTAGGCAGGGGGTCCTGGCTGCGGGGTTCAAGGCCACCGGGAAAGGGATAAGGAAGGTGAAATCGGCCGGAGGTGGGGTCCTTCCCAAGGGAAAAAACAACTCGATAAGGGAGCACGAGACCCCGAGACGTCACTCCCAGCCGCCTGGCTCGACTTTATCTCGGCAAAAAGGATGGCGGGGCCGGATCCTGCCCGGGTGCCCCGGCAGCCAGACGCTGCTCCCCAGCCTGCGCTCGGCACACCGGGATGGATCCCTCCTGAAGCCGGGGTACACCCACGGCAAGGGGTTCAATCCCCCTGCTCCTGGGAGGATTTGGGCATTGCCCCCTCCCCATGGGGCACCCCGGGACCCCAGAGCCCCCCGAGGGACGGTCCCTGGGGTCGGACCCACATCACGCCGGTTGCACGCAGCCTGCCGGCGTGTCCCCATCCCCACGGGGTTATGCCGCACCGGTGTTTGCACCAAACGGGGGCTGGGACCCCTCCTGTCCCCCCATGGTGGCCCTAAGGGACAGTGAGTGGTCCCAAGCCCGGTCCCCCCTCACTCAGCCCTGCTCCCAGCCCGGCTGTGCCCCCTTACCCTCCCGAGCCTTCCTCCGCACCCAGCCGCACTCTCCCTCACTCCCCGGCCGGCCAGGACAGGGGACAGCTGCTGCCCACGGTGACGGTCCTGCGGCACCCCCGAGCTCATTGGGGGGCACCCGGCCAGGCACCGCTCGCCCCCGGCACTGCGCAGAGCCGGCTGGTCCCCGGGCTGGTACGTGCGTGGGGGCGGCTGCGGCTGAAGCCAGGCCACCGTCCCCGGCATGTGACACGTCCGCGGGGTCCAACATAGCAGCGGGGTCACAGCGTGTCCGTTTGTCCCCTGGGGATGGATACAAACAGCCGATCGCCCCCCCCCCCCGTCCCTCGCCGGACAGTCCCCTTGCACCGAGCTGCTTTTGCAGGGAGGGAAACTGAGGCACGGGTGGCCCCATGCCACCGCAGCCACGGCTGAGCTCACGGCTGCAGGGGCTGGACCTGCCGGGGCTGCGTGCCGTCGCACTGCATCCCGCTGCCTGTCAGCCCTCCGCCGGGAGAACCGGCCCGGCTTCAGCTGCGTGCCGGCGCTGGGCTGGGCTGGGCGGCCACACCGAGCAAACACCCCGGCACCGGCCAGCCGGAAAATGGGTTCCCAGGGAAATGACCTCACAGGTGGCAGCAGCCGCTCCCCAGCATCCGACTACCAAAAAGCACTGCAGGACCCCAAAACTCCCTGACCCCCCTGCACCGGGACAGATCCCGAGCCCGGCATGCCGGGGGGAGCCGGCACCCCTTACCTCTGCGTGAGGGTCCGGGCCCCCGGCACCACCACGCGCAGCTCCAGCCTTCCTCCAGCAAATCCCGGCCGTGCCAGGCTTTTCCTCGAAGTCCCGGTGTTTCCCAGGGAGCTGGGGCAGGATCTGGCCGCTGGCCGGCTGCGGCTCAGAAGAAGAAAAGCTCTTTGCGTTCCTCCTCCCAAGGTCTCTTGAGAAATCCCCCCACGCTGTCCCCGTGGCCAGCTGCGGAGAGGAGCTGGAAAAAGCCTTTTAGGGCAATTCCCGGCGTTTCCAGTGCTTCGGCTCCTCGAGGAGCATCCAGGACCCGGTGGGACGAGCCGCTGGCAGCTGATGTCCCCCTGGCTGACGTCCTCTTGGCCGGCGTCCCCCGGCCGCTCAGCACCCGTAAGCGTGAGGATTGCAAACAGGAAACCTGGCTGACAGATAAAAATATCGTACGGCGGGTGCCGGAGGGGAAGCGGAGCGGAGGGTGTGAAGGTAGCGGGGAGGGACACGTTTCTTAAGGTGGAGAGAGCCGGAGCTGGCACCGCACCATGTGCCGGGGGATGCTGGAGGGCACCGGGCACCATCCCCAACCCGGGGCTTGCAAAGCCATCGCCCGGCACACCCCGTCCTCATCCCGGTGTGATGGATGAGCCAGCCCTAATCCCTGCCCTAATCCCTGCGGCCTCTGGGGTGCAGCCGGCTTGGCACCGCTCTCGCCGCGGGGCCGGCTGGAGCCTGGCACCACCAGGAGGGAGAGTTGCGGCTGGCACGCGGCAGAGCCAGCGGTGCTGGCAGTTCGGCTGTCGCATTTCCCAGCTGGGCTCACCCCCTGTTTGCCGTGCCGATGCCCCCAGTACGTCCTGGGACGTGTCCGGCTCCGGCAGCTGCTGGGGAGAAGGACATCGCAGCCGGAGCGTGAGGAAGGGAAGCGGTGCCGGATCCCATCGTGCCAGGAACCAAATCCCGGCTCGTGGCACGAGCCTGGGCCGACCAAGCCCCGCTGCCCCCGCGCCCGGGCGGCACGAGATCCCGGGATGTGGACTGCAGGAACAAAGAGCCCTTTTGCAGGCACGGACGTGCCGGCGGGCGGGTGGCCGGAGCCCCCTCCTCGCCACAGCCCAGCCCATGCCGAGGGTCCCGGTATCACCTGGGTGTCACCCCAGTGCTACCCCACCGCCTTTCCCGTGACGTCTCCCCATCATGCGAAGGCTCTTGTGGCTTCGGTTACCGCTTCCTGCCCTTGCAGGCAGCGAAGGCGCGAGCGCAGGCAAGGCAGCAGCGCTGCCTGCCCTGCCAGCCTGCCCGTCCCGTCGCCTCCGGCCATGGACTCCTGGTTCCCTGCGTGGCGGGCAGAGGTAGGCGCCTGGGCTGGGGGGGTCAGGGCTGGGGTCTGGCCGGGGTTGTATTGGTGCCAGGATGGAAGGAAAAAGATCGAGGAGCAAAGCCCGAGCAGGGGGACTCGGGACGGGCAAGCGCCGAGCGATGCGGGGATGCTCCCCCCCTTCCAAAGGCGCGACGGAGAAGGGGCAGAGGACAAGGGGGTGCGGAGAGAGGGAGCGGGGTCCCCTGCCCATCCGGGCCCTTCCCACCAGGTCTCACCCCGCTTCGAAGGAGGAAATGCAGCCCAGGAAGATCTCACGGAGCAAAGCCAGGCTTTAGCCCGTTTTAAGTCCGATTTGACCCATTCTCACCCCAGGAGCGCGGGGTTTAAGAAGCACATCCCACCTCAGGGAGCAAAGCTCCCCCCAAGCCGCCTCTCCGAGGCCGAGGTGCTGGGGTGGGGGAGCAAGGTTGAGCCCCCCCGCCTCCACCCAGGACCCCCACCCGGCTGGGGCACGCACAGCGAGCCGGGGACAGTGGCGTTGTCCCTAGGTGCCTGGCCATGCCCGGGCAGGACCTGACCCGAATTTGCCTCCCTGGCGCTCCCCGCGTTGTTTTGCTGTGGTTTGGGTTGTTTTGTTTCGCTTTGTCAACAACTCCCTTCCTTCCCCTGCCTTCCCTGCCTTCCCCTGCCTTCCCTGCCTTCCCTGCCTGCCGGGGTGCAGGGCCAGGCTGGGTGCTGCAGCCGGTTAAAGGTGGAGACGAGGTGCTATCCCCCCCCCCCCCAGCTCTCCCCGTCCCCCCGGCTGGATCCCCCCGCTCCCGGACGAGCCTCGACCGGCTCCTCTGACTCAGCTTTGCCTCCCGGATCGAACCAGCCCCGGCTTCTTCCACCCCCTCAAGCATCTGCTGGGGATTAACGTTGTTTTGCCGAGCGTTGGCAGCTCGGGGCCAAGCTCGGGGTCCCTCGGCAGCCGCACGCAGACCCCCGCGCCCCCCACCTCGCTCCCCTTTCCGGGGCTGACCTGACACCCCAGGGACTTTCGGGGGGCTGGGGGATTCACATGCTTTCCCCTCTCCTCCGCCCCACCCAGCTCACCAGTCCCCCGGGGTTTTTCTTTTCTGGGGTCCCGGGGTCATCGTCCCTTCTCGCCACGCAGGTCCAGGGTGGTCTCCCTGGGGAGAAGCAGGGTGACGAACCCTAGGATGGGGGGGCACGAGGCGAAGGTGGCTCTCGCCCAGGCTGTGGGCAAGAGCAGCGCTTGGGGGGGGTCATGGAACCCCCCGACACATCCCAGTGGGCAGCAATGGGGCACAGGGCCAGCTCGGGGCCCCGAGGGAGGCTTCGCGCCCTGAGCCCCTTTCTCCCCCCTCCCTGGGACAGGGGACCCCATGGATGATGACCGTCCCCTCTTCAGCACCTTCAAACCCGTCAGCAAGGACAACACGGCCAGCGCCAAGCCAGCACCCAGCACGACCCCGGTCCAGCCCCAGGGAGCAGCGCAGCCCCCGGCACACCACGGCACACACGGCAGGGTAGGACGTGGGGCTGCGAAGGGTCCGTCCCCCCCCCCAGCTCGCCAGCCCAGTGCCCCCAAGCTCATGCACCCACGGGGACCGTGTCCTCCTGGGCTGCACCAGGAGCCCCGTGCGGGGAGCGGAGCATCCTCGGGGCACGTCCTCACCCGAGCCCTCGGCCGCTCTCCCCTTCCCTCCAGGTCCCGCCGGGCTCCTGGCCATCCCCACCAAGCTCCTGGCCGTCCCCACCGGGCTGGTCCCTGCTGGAGGGGGACCCACGTCCAGAGCTGGTGGCCCTGCGTGCCCGGACGAAGCTATGGTTCGAGCAGACGCAAGCCAGGAGGCTGGGGGCCGAGGGCAAGCTCCCAGCCTGGTTCCACGGCTTCATCAGCCGGAGGTGAGCAGGAAGGGAAAGCCGAGGCGAGGGACGGGGTGGCCCCTTCAGCATCCCCACCCCTGGGCTCCGAAATAGGGAGCTGGACCCCTGGATCCCACGAAGGAGGTGAGGGCGAGCAGCTCCGGGCCCCTTTCCCGCAGGGAAACGGAGCAGCTGCTGCAGGATCAACCCCCGGGCTGCTTCCTGGTCCGCTTCAGCGAGAGCACCGTCGGCTTCGTCCTCTCCTACAGGTGAGGGACCCCCCCGGCCGTGTCCGAGGGACCGACGCGCTGGGTCCCCTTCCCACCCGCTGTGCCGACCCGTGTCCCCTCTCCCCCAGGGGCAGGGATCGCTGCCGGCACTTTGTCCTGGACCAGCTGCCAGACGGGCGGTACGTGATCCTGGGGGAACGGAGCGCCCACGCCGAGCTGGCCGACCTGCTGCGGCACTACGCCGCCGCCCCCGTCACGCCGTACCACGAGTTCCTGACGGTGCCGCGGGGACGGGTGAGGACTCTGCCTCTCGTTAGTCCCTACGGCCGAAAAAGCGGAGTCATTCCTGCTGTACGGACGGGGAGGGGGGCATCTTCCCAAGCTGGGGAAAATCAAAGCCAAAGGAAGTCATCAGGAAAGCCGGGGTTGGAACCGGAGCCACCGTGGCCATCGTGCAGCATCCCAGCCGGGAGCGAGGAGCCGAACCGCGGGCAGCACACCCGAGGTGGGACTGGCACCCGGCTGGGTCTGCCCCGGCCCACGCACCCACCCCAGCACCTCTCTCCTCTCGTTGCAGGAAGACGAGCCCCAAGGAGGGACGCCGAGCCCAGCCGGCAGCGACGCCGCGCGTTCCCCATCGAGCAAAGCGCCGGCAAACCTCTCGGCGTACAGCACCGTGTTCAAGGGCCCCCGGGAGCCAGGCAGGCAGCCGCGGCCCCCCCGCTGCCTGCGGAGCCCAGCACCGAGGGAGGCTCATCCAGGGAGGTAAGGGCAGGGCAGAGGGGATGGAGGCACTTTCCCAAGGACAGAAGCCGCCGAAGGTCTCACGAGGCGGAGGGGTGCAGCCGGGATGCGGGATGCAGCCGGGATGGGGGACGCAGCCGGGATGCGGGATGCAGCCGGGATGGGGGACGCAGCCCCAGCCACCACGGATCCACGCCGGACCCACTTCCAGCCCTCACTTCCCACTTGTCCCATCTCTTCCACAGGCTCCCAGCGTCCCCCCACCGCTCCCAGCCAAGGCCAGCTCCTTGGCCGCGGCTCAGGGGCCGCCCAGCCCCGCCGGCGGCGGAGCAGCTCCCGAAGGTCCCTACGCTCACGTGCACAAAGAAGCCGTCCCCCCCGAGCCGCCCGCGCCGGCCGACGCCAAGTACCAGCAGCTCATGTGCTTCCACACCTACGCCGAGCCCCACGAGGGCATCGCACCCAGCTCCTCCACCTACTACCACGTGGAAGAGCCCATCCCTTTCTACGCCGTGGGACGGGGCTCCAGCCCCAACGGCGGCCCCGAGGAGAACATCTACTCCGAGGTGGCCCTGGCCCAGCAGGATCTGCCCGCTCCGCTCCCCAAGGGGACCCGAGGCGCCTTCTCCACGCTGCCCCCCAAATCTCGCCCTCACCGCCGGCTCTTCCGCAGCGCGTCCAGCCAGCGGTCTTCCAAGAGGCGGCAGCTCCCGGCAGCTCCCACCGCAGACGGGAAGGAGAGAGGAGCCTCCAGCCCGGCCATGGAGGTGCGTTCCCCGTAACAAGTCAGGTCGTTAAGAGCCGCTCGTTCGCTCTCGAGCTCGGTCCTAAGGCGACGTTCTCAGCGAGAGCTGCCGTAGAGTCTGGTGGGTCGGGGTTCGCTCCACACCAGGGGTCACAGAGGGAGGAAAAGGGGGTCCCCTGCCCAGAGCTCCACGCTGGAGCGACGGTCCCCAACTCACAGCCAAAGCGGGAGCAAAGTTGAGGGCTGGGAGGGTGAAGGACCAACTTTCAACCACGTCCCGGCTCTCAAGTCAAACCTCCACCCGATAAGGCACAAATCTCCCGGCCGGTTCCCTTCACCTTTCCCTGCGGATCCCCCAGGGCACGGCCAACCCTCTGCCGGAGCTGGACGATCCCGTTTACGGCCGGAGGACGAGCGCCGCAAAGCGAGGGGCGGCTGCGGCAGGGCAGGAGGGCCCCGAGAACGTTTACGAGCAGCTTTCTGGAGACCGTCTCTAAGCCACCCGCGCAGGTAGGTCTAAGACAAGACCCGGTTCCCGGGCAGAAGGAAGCTCTCGGGCTCCTTCACCGCCGAAGGAAACCCTTGGACCTGGGAGGAGAGGTCCAAGGCTGCAGTTGGCCCCCTCCGCAGACAACCAGCGCCCCGGCAGCACCAGCGATGCCAGTCCGCTCCGCGCTGGGATTCCCACGCCCTTCCCGAGGCCCTGCGAGACAGTTAAGAGGGGAATGGAATTTAATTTCTCTTTGAACACATTCAGAAAGAGATTTCTATTAATAGAACGAGGGCAGAAAAGGCTGTTACAGTAAAAGCAGAGACGGGTTTCGGGCACGGCTAGCGCATCCAGAGTCGGATATTAAATTGGCCACAAACCGGGAGCAACACCGCAGCCCGGCAGGCAGAGCCACACCGAATATCACGAGCCCGGTGCCGGCTCCTCCAAGCCCTGCCTGTTTCCTCAGCCATAAAACAGGGGATAGCACCAACCCCGAGGCCCAAATTCGGCTGCCGGGTCGGTGACACCGACCCCGGTGCCGCCCAGCGGCGTGCAAAACCCCGGCCTCGTCATTTTGTCCGAAACGCCGCCGAGCCAACGTCGTTCTCGCAGCAGAGTTGGCGCGCCCAGCCTTAAAACAGAGCAGAAAGCGCCCGAGGACAACCGAAGCCCCACGCTGGGATGTGTTGGAGCTTCAAGACAGGGAGGGAAAAGGAGGGCTGTGGGGCTGGAGTTGTCTTTTATCTCTCGGGGGGGGGGAAAAAAAAACAAAAACAAATCACTTTTGCTTTTCACAAGCCTACAGTTCGTTGCTCTGACATGTCAGCCGCGATTCCCGTCCTCGTAACTCCCCTCTAGTGCTAAAAATGAGCCATTACACACCGAAACGGAAAAAGGGGAACCCGTGAGCTCCGCGATCCCGCCAAGGCCGCCGAAGAAGAGTTTGGGAGGACAGGGTTTGCCGGAGGACGGAGCCTCCTGCCCCGTAGCAGCTGCTCTGCCTTCCAACGCCGCAGCAAAAAAAAAAAACCCCTCCAGCGCCGCTGAGAGCCGCCTCGCCGCGCTCCGAAGGCTCGGCTTGGCCTTTTTCCACGGATGGATCCACGGCAGCGAGCACAAGCCGCTGCCGGGGTTCGCAGCCGGGATGGGCTGCGCGTAGCAAATTCCTTCGGAGAAGCTTTTCGTCACCGGCTGCGGAACGGCGGCAAACCGAGGCAGCCGTCCCCGAAAGACGGGCTGCGGCGACGGTGCTTCGGCCTTCCCCGGGGAAGGGCGAAGGAAAAGCAACGCCTCGAGGAAGGAGTTTGAGCACCTCGCGATGGAAACAGGTGTGGTTCGGTTCATTTAAAAGTTTATTCCTTTATCAAATCTCTTTTCAGAGGATTTCGCTGTACATAGAAGATATGAATAAATTACTCAACGGTAACTTTATTCTGGTCATTCAAATACTCAAACTGGGCTCTGCAAAGTACTAAAACATCCAGGGAACTAAACTAGAAATGGGATTATTTTAAAATATTCTAGGAAAAGACTTCATTCATGGGGCATGTTGGCTTGTTTTTAACAGGTAACGTGGGAGAAAAACCACCTCTTGGGAGTTTTTCTAAATGGAATAACAAATATTAGCCGTTTTAGCTGCGGTTACAACAAATACAACCCTTGGTGGTGGGAATGTAAGTTAAATAACCAGATCAGCGCTCTCCGTTCCCTTCGGCATCACACGCTTTGGTGACCAACAAACTAAGTGAGGCCACGGAGATTTGGCTAAAGATAAGTGGATCTGGCCAGCCAGGCTGCACATGATTTGCAGTCGTAGCGCCTAGACCTAATACCTTAAATAAAAGAAAGAATTCATTTTAAAAAAAGTTAAGGCCGGACACGGTCTCCTCTTCCCAGCCAGGAGGGGAAAGTTAACACTTAATTGAAACGGAATTAATACAAACAAGCTTGGGGGGGGGGGTGGAAAATGAATGTACAGTTGGCGGCTTTCAGATGAAAGAGGAAATAGTGCTGCTTCCCTCACCGAGCTCACTGCCAGCCGCACCGCACCGTGACACGCTGGGAATACTCGGTTCGAGGAGTTCGGAGAGCGGCCTGGTACAGCACTGTGGGCCTCGGGTCAGGGGGAGGAGGAGGAGGAAAGAGGGGAGAGGGGGGGGAAAAGAAAAAAAAAAAAAAAAAAAAAAAGGAAGAGAAACGTACATACACACATGGATCACGCTTATCCAAAAGCCCTCAGCAGCGCCTCGTGCTGGGCAAGAGATCCTCGCTGCTTTTTGTGCGTTCCACGCTCAGGGCGTTTTCACTTCTGTTGCAAGCTCTGAGCTGTAAAGGAGTTTCCCCTCAGCGTGGTTCGAGACATACGGGCTGGTGGAGCTGAGAACAAAACCCACGAACTTAGCCACGCTTAAAAAAAAAAGAAAAAATAATAAAGATATCAAAATCATTTGCATGAGCGGAGCACTGGATTTACTTGGACATGAGTAAGCAGCCATGAGGATGTCTCAAATAAAAGGACAAAAACCAAAAAAAAAACCACCCCGAAAAAGCCAGGCTTGCTCTTGAAACTCACTGTTCTTTTCGAAAGAAAAATGACACTCTCAACGCACAGCGAGTCCAAGAAAGGAGCAAAGTGGGAATCGGAAGTTTATTGAGACTCTGCCTAAGGTTCCAGCGGCGAGGCTACGGCAAAGGAGGAGCAGCCCCTCTACCTACAGGACAAAAAGCTCCAAGCCTCGCGCCAGGCACGTTTCCTGCGGCTGCCTTGGGACTGTCATCAGTCGTACGAAACAGGCTCGATTTGAACCTTCCACGTTATCGTTTATAAGGAGGGAAGGGAAAGATTACAGGTGGAGTTTCAGGACCGGCTCGCGTTAAAACCTTTCTCCTGACAGGCAGGGGAGCGCGGTATCCTCCCGCCCGCCGAGCAGCCCACGTTCTACATGGGGCCTGGTTGATGTCCAGAAGGCCAGGAGAAGTCTGACACGGTAGATCACCTGGGACGACAGCCAAAAAGTGGGACAGAGGTGTTAGAATCCGTATTTGGCTTGAGTCTGACGTCGGCTGAGCTTATTTTCAGACCACGTGTTTTTCAGTTCCAGTTCTCTTTCCTTCGCCTGCAGAAATCGAGAGGATTAACATCAGCGTTGCTGCTCACTGACTCGGCAGTATTGCACCCTCCTCCGCCCCTGCTGACGGGGATTACAGAGCACTTCAGCGAGAAGCCTCGTTACAGGAGTTAGCACAATTATCTTGACAGCGGCCTGAATTAATTGGGATGCACGGGCATTTCATTCACGCTGAAACTCAGCTTCTCTTGTGGGACGGTCTCGGCAGCCGCTTACTAACCGCCCGGCAGCGGTGCGGAATTAAGACAGGAAGCCGAGAGTCTCGTAACACATACGACCGCGCACGCACCGGAGCTGGGCAGGAGGGGAAGAGCGAAGCAAAGCAAAAAGCAAGCTAGAAGCTCAGCGCCACGACAGCCTCGGGGTCAAGGCGCTGCTGCCACGAGGTTGTTTGGGGCGGCGGCGGCCAGGACGCTGCCGCAGCACGGCCGCCTCCGTCCCCGTCAAGAGCCGCCGCAGGTCTCACCCGGGGCTCGGGGTGCTCTTAGTCAGGGCCAGCCCCTGGTCCCCAGCCGCTGCAAGAGCGGCTCCGCCAGCTCTGCCTCGTGCTGCCAAGCGGGAAGCCTTGGAATTCTGCCTGGATCGGCTTCCACGCCAGAGGGAGGCCACTCACCTGATGGATCAGGTACGTGATCTGGTGTTTTCTCCTTTGCTGTCCCGTGGGCTGATCTCCTTTTTTCTAGAAAGCAAAACCAGGTGAACCGTTAAGCCTTGAAAGATACTGACCCAGACAGCGAAACAAGACAAGAGCTTGCACAAAGCCATTTCAGGAAGCATTTGTTTCGTATGGAACGGCTCTGGGCAGATTCCTGAGGCTGAAGCGGTTTCTGGCTGGTCTTTACCACCTGCACCCTGGGACTGTGTTTTGAGAAGTTCTACTGGTCTCTCAAGTGGAACTATTTATACAACACACAACACAAAGGGCCCTGTCCCCCCACCCTGGTGACCGCACGGCATCTAATACAGCTCCAACTGCGGCCGAAACGGGAACGGAACCGAGGTCTCCGGACTCCCAGCCAGCACTCCTCCCTTCCTGCCCGTACCTTGCTGAAGGACTTCATGGTCTTCTCCTCTGTTAAGGATTTGGTCAGCCACTGCTGGGCTCCGCTCAGCTGATCGTCACCTTTGATATCCACAAAGTTGATCTCTTCCCTCCCTCGATTCCGCTTGCCTTGCAGACGCTTGAACTGAAAGAAGAACAGAAACAACCGGAGTTACAGACGCACGTCACGCACCGACGCTAACCTGAAACAAGGAAAGGCAGATGGGGTCTGAGCCTTAGCTCCCCGAGCACGGGACAGGCCACATCGACAAACATTTTTCCAAGCAGGACTTTTTTTCTTTAGGAGAGTTCTGCTTTGCTATAGATCCTAGTATCTTAAACTACTTAGCACGAAAGCTATAATCGCATTTTCCTACGCATTTAAACAGCATTTACTCTTGCTTTCGGTCTCGCTCAGAAGACCCTCAGACTCCTGAGTCTCTCGTTTTAAGCGCTAGGGAGGCACCTGAAGTTTCGCTGCTAACACATTCGCCTCCCATAACACAAATCCACCTCTGAAGCAAAGAGGTCCCTCGAAGAAGTGAGCACCAGACGGGCTACTGTCTTCTGCAGTACTGACCGGCTCGGCTAACGAGGCTGGCAGTTTCTAGATTAGATCAACAACGGGAAAGGGTTTTATAAAACAGGTTTTTGAGCATTTGAAATAAGTGGGGAATCCGCTGCTGCGCTAGAGGATGTACCGTGAAGGTATGTGAACGTAGCTCATCTGCACCTCAGCAAGCAACACCTTCACTCCGTGCCCCTTGTCTGCTCTCGATGCCCCGCAGGAGAACGAGACGGGGCTCGGAGGAAATAACAAACATCACCTACTTATAAAGCAAGCAAAGCCGTCTGGAGCAGTAGCCCGACAGACTGCTGGAAGGACACGGCACGTGTCCACAACACGGCGCTAGACCCCGCGGAACAACAACCCGGTCCAACTCCAACTCGGCACGAAGCACAGGCCGTGCTGGCGGGGCAAGGACTGCGGCTGCCAAGCGGGTCCTGCGTTCTTAGCAGAGCTTAAACGCAAATTCCGCAGCGGGACAGACTACAGTAAGGTGCCAACCGCTTCATCGTCTATGAAGGAAGAGTCGGTGCTCATCTCCTGCGACGGTGCCTGGGCTGGTTCCATCTCCTGGTAGTACCCGCTGCTGTAGTAATCCTGTCAGCAAAAGGAAAATCAGTTTGTCACGAGAGCAAAGCAAGATTGATCCCGGAGCAACCATACGCAGAGGCCCCGAGACGGAGACGGAGCACTGAATCGCGTACCTCGCCCCGTGAGCCGCTGCTTTTTCACCGAGAGGGATTTCACTCGGCCTCCGAGGAGCACAGCACGTTACACGTGTACCTCCTCCCAAGGCTGGCCGAAGTAGTCATTAATCACATCTCATTACTCTGGCACTACTGAAGAGTACAGGGCTTTTTTTTTTTTTTCCTCAGAGGTACTCAACAACAAATACTTTGCTGAATTACTCGAAACAACCTGGCACCAGCTCTGGCAAGCCCCGATTCTGCACCCTGACAACAACAGGGGCAGCTGCACAGGGGCATTTTAAAATGAGTGCAGCTATTAAACATTTATCCAGCAAAGAGCATCTACGTCTCTCGTGCCAGAGCAATCCTGTTGTGCTAAGTGCTCCGGATCTCTGCTCCTTGTCCCAGCTAGCTCAGACGGGTTAGATTCCCACAAGGCGCAGCCTGCTCCGGTAACTAATTCGGAGCCCCACGTCCTAGACGCCTTTTCAGAGCGGCACCGTCAAGCTTCACCTCGCAGTCAGTGAACCCACCTGATAATATGCACCGGCCTCGCCGTAGGCAGGGAACTGGCTGTACGGTTGGCTGCCGTAGTCTTCTCCGGGTTTAGGCGCCCAGCTGTGCTGAGAACCGCTGGAACCTGCGCCCGTCTTGAACTCCAGAGGGGCATTAGCAGCAGCGTCCTGGAATTGGGGCTCTGTCTCTGTCCCGGGTGGTGGGTCCTCCGACACCAGCGTGCCGGAGTACATGTACGTCTCGGCATTCACGACGCTGGGCTCGCTCCTGTCAGACAAGGAGAAGTAGTTCTCCGGCTCGACCTCTTCATCGCTGTCGTCCTCTTCCTGCGTGATCTGCTTGGTTACCTGGAGGGCAGCGCTCTTCGCAGCGGCTTTGATGGCAGACGGTGAAGGAGTTGTGGGCACCGCTGGCTTGGACAGAGGTTTTGTTTTGGAAGAAGAGGTCGGGGCCTTAGCGGGCTTTGAGTCGGAGGCGTTTTCTCCCGCTTTCCTTGAGAAAGCGTAGGGCAAAAGTAACCGATTGGTCTCTTTCACTGTCAAATTTTTGGGTTGAGGAAGCAAAGCGGACAAGCCAGAGCCCTCGCCGCGTCCCTGGATGAGTTTCAGGCAGGGCAAATGGTTCACAGAAATAAGAGAAATGAGTGAGACTATTTCGTTTTCCTGACTCCCTGCCAATTATCTCCTCCAATTCTAACAACATTAATGGGTTTCCCATTGCTCAGCACAATCGTTCGCTACTTCGAACACGCTGCAGGGCTTTCTTGCGCAAAAGGCCAGCGGGACTTTTAAGGGAAAGGTGGTACTTGCAAATATCTGCCCACTTCCCAAATTAATGCCTACTTTCCTGAGATTTAAATTGATGGCATTGCCCCCAAAAAAGGGACTTGACACCCTAGGGGATTTCAGGAATTTTATACACTAAAAGCCACGCGCTAATCCAGAGTGGCTGATTTACACTAGTGGAAGCCCAAGATCTGTCACAGTCAAACGCTTCTTTCCTGTGAAACTTATTTAATTGAATATCCTAGGTATTTACCTGAAGAGTATTTTTCTTCTTTGCCGGTTCATCTTCCTCTGAATCTGACTGAGAAAGAAAAACAGAGCTTAGCGCAACTTGAGATATTAAAAGAAAAAAGCCCACCCACGATGCAATTTATCAATTTTCAGTTTGAACCAGCCAAAGAATCAGGGTAACGCGGATCTGGCTTTATAATCTGCCAAGAGCCGAGCCGAAAAGCAACAGCGGGATGCGGTCAAGCTCTTTTTCACAGTCTGGCTGATGCATCTATGTCAGGGCAAAGAGAGATAAAAGCCTGCCCTGGTTACTACTACGAGAGATAAATAAACTGTCCACAGCGAGAGCAGGACCGCAGCACTCGCCGCTGTATTTGGAGATAGATGGGTCTGCCGCGGTCCGGGCAGAGGCAGAAAAATAAGCTGTATTCTGCTGTAAAACCCGCAGCTTTGCAAACAAGTCAGCATCGCCTCTTAAAAATCTCGTACGAGCAATCCATCCACGGCCAAACAATAATCTCCCACTTGAGCTCATTTATGCAACTTATGGAACCAAAAAAAAAAAAAAAAAGAAAAAGATTCGCTAACCCAAAATTCCAAGTTTTCAAGGCGGCTTTTTAACGCTGCTCTAAAGCAGAGTGGGTGGGCAGAGAAACTCAGCTTCTACATATTTGGCTCCTGCCAGAAATTAGCACTTAGAGAGTGCCAACGGCTCAAGCTTTTTTTTTTTTTTTTTTTAATAAGTCACAGGAAAATAAACCTAAAGCAAGACAAAGAACACAAGCTGCACAGCGTAAGGTCAGCGCTCTCTTTCAAAGTAACAGACCACATTACATTGACGGAGGGGAAGCACAAAACCACACAAAGCAAGGGTGCAAAAAATCCACTGCGGGGATTAACGGGGAATTGTTCACAATAACGTTGGAGTTGCTAAATATCCATTTAAAACTTGAATGGTCGTCTCTGGCATCAGAAAAGGCCCTTAACATCTTTATCGGTTTATAGCTTTGCAGAGCACTTTAAAGAGATTACAGGAAACAAGGTCTTCTGCCAGTTTACTGCCTAAATTATAAAACAGGACAAAGACAAAGAACATGCATAAATAAAGGCAAGTCAAGAGTTGCCATAAAATCCGCGTGTTGCATTTGGGAGAGAAGAGATAAAGCAGATTGCCCAGGAGCCTCTCCACAGGTGCAAACAAAAGGGACGGGAGGTATTTTAAGGAGAAAGAGGGAACAAGCGAGGACATCAGCCACAGGCCAAGGGACTTCCAGGAAGCCCGAACGGGTTTTAAGGTACTTTTTCTCCCTTCAACGTTCATTCACTCGCTTGACACTGATGACCGGCAGTATTTCTGTTCAAAGCCAATAGACTGGAACGTAGAGGGGGAGATAAAGGGGAGGAACAAATCTCCTTTCGTTTGAGCTTATTTCAGTAACTGTACAACCAGCAAAGAAGCGAAGAGCCCTAACGCTCGCTTTATTATGAAGCGCCTGTTCCAAAGCGCCGCAAGAAAGCGAGTAAGCAGAAAGTGGGTACGAGAGAATGGGATATCCCTCATCCCTTTGCCTAAAAGGGGAAGCCGTGCGTCCCACCGCCTGGCGCACCTCTGCCGCGTTCGGGAGCCGTGGCACGAGGAGCTCTGGCATTTGCCAAACTGGGCTGGTTATCGGCGAGCAGCAGAGCGTGGTTCAGGGACGGCCGGGAAGCCCACCTCCTCTCACCCGCTCTCCCCATGCCCCCGCAGACTGCTCTTCCAGCAAAGCGAGATGCGTTGACTTCGTTTCAGCTGCCCCAGGCCCAAGATGCTGGCAGACCACTATTAATTGACGCTGTTTATAAACCTATACAGTCAAACCTCTTCCTCGAGCTACCTGTCCCCATGGAAATGACCCTAAGCTTCGCAGTTCAGCTCTTCCTACAGCCAGAGGCACTCATGTCTCACCAAAACCAGCGACCGAGGCCAGACACGACCGCAGCCACGCGACCGTCACCTCCACGCTACGACAGTGCCGTCCCAGAGTGAATGAGCAGAGGGGAGAGAAGGAAAGCTGATCAATAGGGACATCCAGGAAAAAAAAAAAGGGGAGGGCAGGGACCTGCCCTTCCCTGCTCTCGCCACGGGGCTGTCTGGATTCAGTGCCCAGGAGCCCTGTAAGGCACAGGCCACTGGAAACACGAAAAAGCACAAGCTAAGAGGGAAATGACTACCTAAAGGTCTGGAGGACGCCCGAAACCTTTAGATAAATAAGTCGACAGGAAAATCTATCAATTGCACAGCAAACAAAAGAAGAGACTTTTTTTGGGATGCTCCCACGCAAGGCCATACAGCTCCACATCATCAACTCGTTAACTTCAGTAATAAATAAGGGTGCAGATAATCTGGGTTTTGCTGTATTATGATTATAAATAAGGTTTCTGTATCAGTTTAATTCTGCAAAGCGCTTTAGGATTAGGGCTGGCAGCCGGGACAAATCTCCCCGTAGACGCCACAACAATAGGGTTTGGTATCTTGCTACATTACGATGGCAGAGAGCGAGGCAAGAGACGCTGTGCTTTATGGGCAAACAAATCCACGGGGGGATTGCTTCGGGGAGAGGATTTCACGCACGAAGGCGCTCCTTCTCGGGAGGGCTTGAGCGGGGGGCCCCCCCCGGCAGAGCTGGTGGTTTGTTTCATACTCACATCTCCCTTCTGCAACTCGGGCACCGTGATCCGCACCGGCTCCGTCCTCTTCTTTGGCTTGGGGAGGCTCAAATCCACCCCAGCCCCGGGCAGAGCAGCAGAGGCCGAGACAGGAGGGGGCAGGTTGAGGGTAGAGGCAGCGGTCGTGGTGGCAGCGTTCCTCGGGGGAGGCAGGAGGAGCCCCCCCAGCCTGGGCTGCTCCCCGCTCCCGTTGCCGCTGGCGGACGGTTCGGGCAGGCTGACGGCCGAGGCCTGGGCCGGGCTCATGCCCGGCGGAGGGGTGCTGAAGCCCCTCATGCCAGGCGGGGGGCCCATAAGGAAAGGAGGGGGCGGCCCGCCGTGGGGCGGCGGCAGCAGGGGGAAGCCGCTGCCCAGCGGCTGGTGAGGCGGGGGCAGCGGGGGCATCACGGGGCCTTTGGGAGGAGGCAAGGTGGCAAAGAGCCCCCGGGCCGAGGGCTGCTGGGCTGCGGCAGGAGGAGGAGCGGCGGCTTCTTCCTCCTCGCCCGCGGCCTCCTCCGCATCGCTCTCCTCTTCGCTGCTGGCATAGGCCACCAGGGACATGGCCCTCCGAGGAGGGCGGCCCTCCGCGGGCAGGAGCCGCTACGCGAGGCCGAGGATCCGCCCTCCCGGCTAGGCCGCGCCGCCGCCGCGCCTTCAGCGACCGTAGCGGGGAGGAAGGGGAGGGTGGGGGCGAGGCTAAGCCGCCATGGCGGCCCCACCCCCGCGCAGCGGCGGAGCCGCGGGCTCGGTGAGGCGGCGAGGCGGCCCAGCGCCCGGCTCCGCGCCCGGCGCGCCGCGCTCCCAGATAATGGCTGCCGGCAGCGCCCCCCCAACTCCCCGCGCCTCTAGCGCCGCCGGACTACAACTCCCGGCGTGCCCCGCGCGCCTCCCCACGCCCACCTCCCAACGCGCCCCGCCCCGCGGCACCACGGGAAATGTAGTCTGCGCGGCCGCCCGGCGGGACCACCGCTCCCGGCGTGCCCCAGGAGCCGGGGGACGCGGGGCGGGGCGGAGGGGAACGGGACCTGACATGGCGGGGGAGCGGGGGCGGGAAGGCCCTGGGGAGCCGGGACGGGGTGGGGAGGTGCTAGGGGCAAGGCCAGGCCTGGCTCAGTCAAGCCCGGCCAGGTCAGGCCTAGTCGGGTCAGACCAGGCCTAGTCAGGCCCAGCCAGGCCCGGAGGTAAAGTGCAGCCTAGCCCGGCTGGAGGCCGCGAGGGGCCCGGGCCTCCCCAAAAGCTTCCCGAGGAGGCCAAGGAGCCCTGGGCTGAGGAGGGGCTGGCTCAGTGCCGCCTGCTCTGAGTGATGGCTGCGGGGCGTGGGGGCAGCTGGAGGCGGCCTGCCCGACCCCCCCTCTGCAGGGGAGAGCCGGGGGGGAAAGGCTTCCAAGCAAGGGGAGGGGGACACGGGACACGGCCCAGCGGGCCTCCCCCAGGCTTCGTGGGGCCTCGCTGGGGCCTGCTCTCAGTTCCCGCCTGCCTCCACGGGTGGAGGCCCAAGGTCCCCCCCGGGGGGTTCCTCGCCCTGCCGGGGTGTGATGGGTCCGGCTGCCCTCCCTAGGCCGCCCGCCCCGGACTACAGCTCCCGGCGCTCCCCGCCGCCCTCCCCCGGGCCGTTTCCCCGCCCTGCTCGCCAGGTCGCCTAGTTAATCGCCAAACCGAACCGCGGAGCGGGGGACTACAGCTCCCGGCGTGCCCGGAGAGGCCGGCGGGTCCCCCGGCGCCGGGTTGCTGTGTCACTGCAGGGGGACAGAGCGACGCGGGGGTGGCCAGCTCTCTGCCTGCTAGCTGGTTCCCTGCCTGCCTGTTCTTCCCTGCCTGTTTAATATTAAGGCAGGAGCTGTGCCTAGGCAGTGCTGTGAGTCGTGGTGGAAGGCTTTGCCGGAGCAGGGTGGAGATGGGAGTTCTCTCTTTGTCGCAGCAGGGGCCCTGGCCAGGGCTCCCTCGCAGCCGGTTTATTCCTTTAGCGCTTCAGTGACTTTAGGTTTGACTCCAGTGACCTCCTTCTGGTTTGTTCTGGCCTTAATAAGGAGAGAGTTGGGCTCTGAATTTGGGTCCCCCAACGCAAAGCCCGAGGAAGTAATTTGCCAAGCTGCTGCGAAGTACTAGCATAAGTAATTAAAGCAAAATCAAGATAAATGAGAAGCGTGTCCTGTGATGTGAGCCCTTGATCGTTTCGAACGGTGTGAAACCCAACTGACGTGCCCTGTCCCACCCCTCCTGCCCTGTTCTGAAGCGCTGATGAGTATTAAAAATAGGCATCGAGGCCTCTGGGAGCGAGAGGGAAGGGTGAACGCGGGTTTCAGTAGCTGTGACACTTACAGGTACATTTTTTTTCCCCACTCTTTACACAGCCGAGACCCGTAAGAGTGAAGCCGAGCGATGCCGGCACAAGGACGCTGAGGAGGAGGAGGAGGCTGTTCCTGCGGCCGCGGGGCCGGTTTGGCTCGCAGAAGGTCCTGTCTGCGTCAGCCTTTCTTTGTGGCAGCGCAGAAACCCTGGGACTGTAGGTTCCCCGTCCGCCGCGAACGGCGAGCCGTTGTCTCGGCTGTGGCACGTGCCTGCGGTGACTTGTAGAGCGAGCCTCTTGTCGAGAGGGCCTGAACCCCAAAGGGTGTCACGGAGGTGTTTAAGCCCCTTTCCTTTACAACTTTGCCCACCCGCTCTCCAAATCTAAAGGAAACCAAAACGGAGAACCGGCACGGTATGACGGAGACGGGGACTTTTTGTGGATCAGGGCCCCGGTGCCGTCACTTCCCCAGCAAAGCACCCCTTGGGCTGAAATCCTGGGGATGTGTTGGGATCTCCCTGGGTTTTTTTTTTTATTTTTTTTTTTCAGTCCTAAGTGTCCGGGTCCATTCGAAAGGAAAACCGGTGAGTCCTTGAGGAGCACCGAGTAAGCAGGTTAAACCGCTCAAAGCGTCGATGCGAGGCAGTCCTCGTCCTCTGCGGAGGAAAATCAACAATAACCCTGGCAGAGACAGGAGGAACCAAGTGGAAACAAGGTCCTGCTCTCGCTGCGCGGAAGGAGGGAGCAATCTTTGTTTCCCTCGCCCTTTGTCCGTCTTTTCTGTTTAAGCTAGAGATTCCTTGGGCCTGGCTTTCACCCCTGGGCAGCAGGAGTCCTGCTTTCAGCTGTGACCTCTCTGATTATTTATTTGTCTTACTTTGTGGCTCGTTAGGAGAAATTAAGCCAAGGAAAGCACACAGGGGATGGAAGGAAAAGAGTCCAGCCCAGGAACCCCGACTGTCGGGTCACGATGGAGGTTCTGGTCTTGCAAATGGCTTAATCTGCGCTTAATTTAATCACAGGTGTTTGGTTGGGCCAGGCCTACAGCCTGTGGCGGCCGGGAGGACCCAGCCTCGCCTGGCACGACGTCCCCGCTGGCGTCCGAGCCCCCGTCACCCTGAGAAGGAAATCCCCGGCACCCGGAGCTTCGCCGGTTTTAGTCTGAAGCTGGGGACACGTTTAGTAGCAGCACTGGGGGCGGAAGGAGACCAAGGTGACGACTTACTCATCTGGTGACTTAGTCACCCCCTTAACCCCGGTGCCGAGCCTGGCCGGGCGGCCCCAGCCTCCTCCCCAGGCACGCAAAGATTTTCCTATGCGCTTAATTTTGCGTGCTGTGAGTAATCCCGGTACCTCCGGCCCGGGCTCCGCCGAACAGGGTATTTCTGAAGAAGAATGCGTTGCCTGTTCTGCTTTAGGTGAAGGGGGGAGCGCGCCCGAGGCGGCCCGCTGCTTGGGCACGGAACGCTCCCAGTTGTTTTTTCTTTCTTTTTAAAAGGCTGGCCTCCCTCTCCTACAACATATCCAGCTGCAGCCGGGATGTGGAATTTTGGGGATGCCAATACACTGGTTTTATACGGGTTTGACACTGGTTTTATACGGGTTTGGCACCGGTTTTATACGGGTTTGGCACTGGTTTTATATGGGTTTGACACTGGACCCCTCCATTTCCAGGGTCGCAGTAGCCGGGCGTCCCTCCGATGTCATGCCGGGGTGGCCGTGTCGGGCTGTGTCCCTTTTCCTCGTGACACATCCACGATTGTTCACCAAAATGGAGCTTGGAGGCCTCCCCAGAGCCCCGAAGCCACCTGCAGCTGGATTCATTTTTATTATTATTTATTTTATAATTATTTATTATTAATTGGGGTTGGGGTTTGGTTGTTTTGTTTTGTTTTGTTTCCCCCCCCCCCCCCCCGCACCACGGCAAGCCTCCCTCCCTCCCTCCTTCCAGCCGACTATTTCACAGCGAGCCCAGCCCGGTCGGGGAACCCTTTTCTCCCCGATCACCCGTGGGTGGCTGGCTGGGTGCGTGGGTGGCTGGGTGTGCGTGCGTGTGCAAGGCAGCGCTGCCGAGCCTCCGAGCGCATCCACCGGGAGGAGGAGGAGGAGGAGGAGGAGGAGGAAGGGGGGGGGGGGTGAGGGGGTGGGGGGGGTGGCGGAGGGAGGGAGCAATTGAATTTCAAACACAAACAACCGCATGGGGCACGGACCCTCCGCCGCCGCGCCGCGCCGCTCCTAGCACCGCGGGCCGGGGCCGCCGCCGCCCCCCGCCCCGGGCTCTCCGCCGGGCCCGCCGCGCTGGGGGGCAGGAGAAGCCGCTCCTTCCCCTCCTCTTCCCCCCCCCCTTTATTATTATTATTATTATTATTATTATTTTTCTTTTTTCTTTCCTAATCCCTGCCTCGCCGGGTTTTGCTTCCCAAACTTCATCCTTAAACAAACCCCCCCCCCCCCCCCTTTCCCCTGCCCGCCCCCCCCCCCCCTCCCCTCCGTTCCCGGGAGGAGCCGCCAGCAAAGATGTCCCGGTCCAACCGGCAGAAGGAATACAAATGCGGGGACCTGGTCTTTGCCAAGATGAAGGGCTACCCGCACTGGCCTGCCCGGGTAAGGAACCGGGGAAGGACGGGGAATGGGAGGCCATGGGACCCACCGGTTCCCCCCCCCACTACCACCACCCACCCCCGGGTGCTCCCCGTTGCATAACGCGGGCGGCCGCACGCCGCAGCCGGTGTCCCGGGGCCGGGCTGCAGCGGAGCCGGGGCGGGGGGGGGGGGCCGCACCGGGGTCAGGCTTCCCCGGTGCAACGGCGAAGGGGGGGGGGGGGGAAGGCTGCCGGTTTTCGGCTGGATTCAACTTTACCGGCACCTTATGTAAGGCCGGGCCCGGGCCCCGCTCCCCGGGGTGGAAAAGTTGGGGGTTATTCGTTACCGGGGGGGGGGGGGGGGGAGGGTCGGGGAAGCGCTTTCTGGTTATTTTGTTGGGTTTTGGGGGGGTTTAATGTATTCGAAACAACGTCCCGGGCTCCCCCCGGGCCCCTTTTGTGCTATTTATTCATTTCCCTCCCGGGGGAAGGGGGGGGGAAGGAGACAGGTGTGGGGGGGGTCACGGGTGGGAGACCGCGTGGCTTTTGCCACCGCGTGGGAGTGGGGAGTCCGTCCGTCCGTGTGTCCCCCTCCCGGGTTTCTCCTGCTCGTTTCGGTCCCCGCCGCAGGACCCACGGGGTGGGATGAGCCCCCCCCCCTCCCGCCATGCCGAGGGATGAAGCCGTGACCTGGGCCGCATCCTGCACCGGAGCACGAGGCCGGCGCCAGCCCGCCCCTCCTCCCCGGTGTGAACCCCCCCCCCCCCGGCATCGCCCAGTGGGTCTGGGGGGGTGGTGGTGTGTGTCCTGTTCCCGCGTGGGGTTACACCACAGCCCCCCCCCCAATGCTCTGGCTCCCCGCTCCATCGGGGCACCGGCAGCGGGACCCCCACGAGGTGTCGGGGAGGCGGCACGTCGCTCCCGCTCCGTGGACTTGCTGCTCCGCTTCACCGATGATTTAGGGGAGACTGGGGGGGGGGGGGGGGCTTAGCCAAACGCCCCCCCCCCTCCTGGCTTTGCCAGCAGGTCCCCAAGCGTGTCCCCCAGGTCCGCGTGGCCTTACCTCTCGCTGGGGCCGCGGGTGCCAAATAGGTGCCAGCGCTCGCCGGGAGTTTGGCTTTGAAAAATCAATATAATTACTGAGGACTTAGGACAGAGGTGGGGGGGGGACGGACACACACACGCGGGGAAGGGTGGGGGCGTCGAGGTGGGGTGCCGGACCCAGTGGGTGCTGGACCCGGCGTGTGCCGGACCCGCCGCCTCTGCCCGGCTTGGTCACACCGGAGCAGCAGTCCTGGGCACCGAGCAGATGCGGGGGGGTCCCTGAGCATCTGGTGTGTGTGTGGGGGGGGGGTTCAGTACCGTGAGCCTGGCCCCCTCCCCCGGATAAAGCCGAGATGGCCGAGAGCCATCGGGGCCTGATCCTTCCCCGGGCAGGCCGGGTGGCCGAGCGGCGGCTCGGCCGGGTGGCTGCGGGGAAGCTCTGGCTACAGAACACATCGCTGGTTATTTTTAAGCGGTTGATGATGCAGTTTAAAATTTCCTTGGAGTGTTTCCCCCCCCCCCCACCGCCACCCCCCCTCCCCACCTCGCCCGGCCTTGCTGCAAAGAGAGCTGGGCCGCCTTGCAAACCCCAAATTAAACCGAAACGGGGAGGAATCGCGCAGCAGGCTTTAAAGGCCGAGGATCTTTCCCCCCCCCCGCTCTCCCCCCCCCCTCATCCCCTCCTCCTTCCCCTCCTCGGGTTTGAATAACTTTTGTTTGGTTTGTAGGGTTCTGGCGGGGAGGCCGGGGAGGGGGTGGGGAGGCGTTCGGATTTGGCACTGGCCTCCCAACGCGCATTTGAAAGCGGCTTTGCGAGGAGGAGCCAGAGGGATCCCTGGGAGCCCGGCGCCTGCTTCCACCACCGCTTCCCTTTGCGGGGAGGGGGGAGCACGATGCTCCCCTTAGCCCCCCCCCCCCAACACCGACCTGCTGCTTCCTCCTCCTTTACCCATCCCATCCCGGTGGGGTTTGACCCCGGTTCTCAAAAAGCCCCCCCTCAGATGGGTGCCCCCCCCCCCCCCCCCCGCCCTGCACCCCATCGCTCCGGGGTTGGGGGGGGGGGGGAGGCGGGGGGGTGAAGCCAGGTCGGGGCTC
This sequence comes from Gymnogyps californianus, assembly GCF_018139145.2. Taxonomy (NCBI): domain Eukaryota; kingdom Metazoa; phylum Chordata; class Aves; order Accipitriformes; family Cathartidae; genus Gymnogyps; species Gymnogyps californianus. The sequence goes on along the minus strand of NC_059499.1, from coordinate 943,227 downwards.
GCGCAGCCTCGTGCCGGGCTGAGCTCCCGGAGACTAAATTAGCGCCTGCGTACGTTGCGCGGGGCCAGGCCCGCTCGGGTTTCACGCCGTGCTCGGCTCCCGGCAGCCCGTTTCACCGCCACCATCATGGCAGGAACGTTTCGGGGCCGCTCGGGCAGACGGGGAACAGGTTTTTTTTATTCCCCCCCCCACCACCACCTCCAAAAACAGCGGGAGGTCGGGGCAGGCTGCCCTCCCTGCGCCCGAGGGGATGCCGGGTTGAACGGAGGGGGTTTTGGGGTGCTGCTCTGGAGAAGGGGCCGAGCCCCCCTGTCGTCCCTCCGGTGATGAACCCCGTCGCGGGCTGGGGTGAAGCAGGCAGGGTTTGCCCGTGACTAATCGGGCGCCGTGATGAAACATTACCCGGCCGCGCGGGGCGTTCGCTGGGATATTTGTTTCCGACCAGGTGTGGCTGGAGCAGAAAGAAACGGCGAGGGAAGAAATGGAGGGGGGAAAAGCCGGAGGCACCGCGGGGAGGTGGGGGTTATTCCCCTGGCCCATGCTCTGGAGATGGTGCCTGGCACCGTCCCCCGACGCCGGCAGCTCAGCCCCCCCGCCCCCAGTGGAAACCTCTCCCCACGAGGGGCAGCACCAAATAGAGGGGAAACTGAGGCACGAAAGCAGGGAGATGAGTCGCCAGCACCCAGAGTGGGGGCCCTGCCTTCCCGCACACAAAGCCATCCTCTTCCCTTCGCCCTGTCTCCGTGGGGTCCTCACCACCCGGACCCTCGCCATCGCCGGCCCATCGGTGCTTCCCTGCTGCCGCGACTGGATCCACAGTCCTTCTTCCTTACAGCCCACCAGGACGGTGTGGGAGCGTGGCAGGGACCGGTGCACCAGCCCAGGGGCCAGCACCGCGCTGGGGGTCCCGGCACTGCTGCCATCCCCCTCCCTGAGCATCTCCTGTTCCCGTCACCGGGCATTCGGCAGGGGCAGAGGCGGAGGGCTCCTCGCTGCCGGCCTGGAGCCGGCCGGCCGTACGCTTTGCCACCATTTGGAGAAGAAACCGGGTAGTTTGCTGCCGGCGGCGGGGGCCAGGGCTGCCGGGTGTTGGGAGAAGCCCACCGGCACAGGGCTCTGCCCCGGCGTCGTGCCACCGAAGCCAGGTGAGCTCGGTGCCTGGCCCGGGCGCTGGCACGGAGCCGCAGCGATGTCCCCTGGGCTGGGGACAGCCCTGGGTGGGTGCACGGCTGTGGCCGTGGGGCTCAGGGATCCCCCCCCCCCCCATGCTTTTTCAGCCGTGTGTGACCCACGTGAATTAATTCCATTAATTCCCCTTTCCTGACAGCCGACTCCTGATTGCCAGCCTTCATCCAGCAGTGGGGAAACTGAGGCAGGGGGTGGGTTACTCCCAGCACCCCACTGCTGTCGGGGGGGGGGGGTGTCCCCCAGGCCCGACGCAGAGCGGGCTGCTTCCCAGCCTTGCTCCGCTCGCGTTCCGAGGACCGGACCGGTTGCAAAGGTCAAGCGCAGAGGTTGGGGACAGAGTCCACGCCGGGGTACGTGCCCGTCCCTCCCCTGCCACGCTCCAGAGCTTTCCCTCCCGGGGGGGGCCTGTCCCAGCCTCTTGTTTTCAGACCCCCCCACAGCGCCGTGGTCCGCAGGTCCCCGGGCAAGGACGGGCTGGTGACACCGGTGCCGTTTGCAAGAGCTAGCGGGGGAACGGCGACGGGCACGCGTGTACTTTAACCCGGCACCGCAGCCCTTTAACCGTTCCCCCCCCCCCCCAGCTTTGCCACCTCTCCAGCGAGCGACAGGGATGGACAAACAGACGTCGGACAAACAGATGGCGGTGCCTCGAGCCCCGGGTGACCTTCACGGGGCAGTTTGGCAGCCGGGTGGGCCGCAAGCCCCTCGCTTTGGGGGGTTCCAAACAGCCCTAGCCCTCCGGCGAGAGCGAAGCCCTCGGGGCCGGCACGCTTTGGGGTGTGCCCCCCCCATGGGGGTTTCGGAAGGGTTCCCAGCTCCGGCGCCTGCCTGCGCTATCGGCGTCCCCACCGGGGTATCTCACCCGCCTCGCCGTATCTCCCCGTGCCCCGGCTTCCCCACCTGCCCCTGCAGATAGCGATGCCGCATCCTTTTCTCCGGGGACGGGAGGTTTGGGTGGAGAAGGGGCAGATAAGGGGCTGTCGCTCGCGGGGACGGGCAGGGCGGCGGATCCCGGCTGCCACGCGGATCGGCCATGGGGGAGACGTGAGCTTTCCCCAGCGCCGGGCCCACCGCTGCCCGTCCCTCGAGCCGTGCCGCGACCTTGGCCAAGGACGGTTCCTGGCGTGGGGATGGGGACGGGCAGCGGTGGGCTCGGGGACCGCGGTGCCATGGGGGCAGCCGTCCCCGTCCCCCGCTGCCCTCGACGCCGCGTGCGCTGCCTTTCCTCGGGGAGGCGGTTTTGAAACTAGTTGGGGGAATGGCACGGCCGGGGAGGAGGGGGGGGGTCTCCACGGGGGTCCCGGCACCACGAGGGGCTTGGGGGGCCACGTCCTCACCCGGGGGTGCTCCGGGGCTGGCAGGACCTTTGCCGCATCATCCCGGGAGCGACCTGCGGAAACGTGGCCTGCAGAGAAGCATCCCCATGGCAGGGCCGGGCTGGCCGGCCGTCCCTCTGACTCATATTTTCTCCTCCGCCCCATCGGTGCCGCGCGGGGATGGAGCCGCTGCTCCCGGCTGTCGCGGTGGTGCCGAGCGAGCGCCGGGGGCTGCAGGTGGGCAGGGGTCCCGCCGGGGCGTGGTGGCCGGTGCGAGGGCGAGACTGAGCTTTGCACTGCCGGGGACCATCTCCGTTCGCCCCATCCCTGCTCCTGAAATGCTTCCGTGCAGCCGGGGGTGCCGGACCGGGGGGAGCGGGGGGCTTCGGGGCAGGACGGCGGCGCCGGGAGCCCCGGGGTGCTGGGTGGAGGCACGTCACCGATCCCAAAATGCACCCTGGATCCGGGAAGATGGATGCAGGAGAAGGGCCCGGATGCCCTGAACCACATTTGGGCGGCAGGGATGGCATGGAGGCGCATCCCGCCCCGGTCCAGCTCCAGCTCTCCGGGAGCGGGGACCATGCACATGACATCTCACCGACTGCCCACCGTGTCCCGCTGCCGGCACGGAGCCCCTTGCCGGCATCCCATCCCACCCGGCTGCCCCTGGGGCCGTGCCGGCATTGCCACCCGGCACAATGGCACGTGTTAGTTCCTGGATGTCAGGGAATGAAGCTGCACGGTATTCCCAGCTCCGGGAATGAAACCGGGAGAAACCCTTGGCCAGGTTGGCCCTCGAGCATCGCATTTGAGATGGGTTGGTGACATGCCGGGAGGAAGGGGGGCAAAAAAACCCCGGTAGCAGCCCTGCTGCCGGCACCCCGGCTCCGCGCTGGCCCGGCCGGCTGGGGAAACTGAGGCTTGGCGAGCCGGGGGGGGGGTGGCAGTGACTTAGCAAAGGTCGTGGCGTGAGTCAGCAGCGCGCTGGGAACGGGACCCAGCACCCCGGCTGCCGGCGTTGGCACCTTCCTGCCCGGTGACGTGCTGGCACTCACGCCGAGACCCCCGCCCGCATCCTCCCTCGGCTCCTTCCGCCTCCCTTTGAGGCTTTCTTGGGGAATTTATGGCTGCGCTCCTGGCGTTGGCTGCAGCGGGGGGGTGGGGGGGTGGTGGTGGTGTTATTTTTAGACGCTATAAAAAGCAGCCGGAGTCGCTTTCGCTCTATTCCCGCTTGGCGCCTCGGGAATATTCCCGCTCGGTGAAACGGCACCTGCCGGCGGGGTCGGCGCCGGTTCCTCGCGGACCCCTGTGGTCCTCGCCGTGCCGTCCCCGCGGCCGGTGACCCCGTTTTGGCACGGAGCGGGGGGGGGGGGGGATGGTCCCAGCAGCAGGACGGCGTCACCGGGTACCCCGACACCTCCTGACTTTTCCCCTCCACATCCCAACCCAGGGCTGGAGGCGATGCCTCTGGCTTCACCGGCGCCACCGGCACGCCTCTCGCGTGAATTTGCTGAGCTAAATATGTCTGAGCCGGTCTAGACAAGAGCTTACGGCGGCTGCTCCTCGGCCGTCCCCACGGGGTGGGAGAAGGGGAGCCCACACTGACCCGGCACCGGTGGGCACGGCCGCTTGTTGTATTAACCGCTGTTCTTGCCCACGGCGTCGCTTGGCCGGTGGGTAAATTCCCGAGGAAGAATGTTTTCCTCCTTCCCCGGGCTGCGTCCGTCGGTCAGACGCGGCGTGCGGGACATCCGTACCGCAGCCGGTGGGTGACGTCCCGGTGTTGGGGGCGGGGGGGGGAGCCGGGGCTCTGCCCTCCCCGATTTTCTCACCCCGTTCTTTGTGTCGCACAGATTGACGAGATGCCGGAAGCTGCAGTAAAATCCTCCTCCAATAAATACCAAGTCTTCTTCTTTGGGACCCACGAAACGTGAGTGGGGGCCCGGCGCGCGCGGGAGACGGGGCCGAGCCGGGGGGCACTGACTGATCGACCCCTCCGTGGGGCTGCGCTGCCGACGACCCCGGGGGTTTTGGGGAGAGGTGAGACCCCCCCCTCTGGCTGCCATCCCTCAC